>NC_057762.1:15865377-16172694 GCF_010389155.1 Erigeron canadensis | reverse complement strand
AATGATTCTTTCTGCTATACCTGAGGAACTAATTCCTACCCTTTGCTATTTTCTAGTGCAAAATCTATGGGGATGATTAGTTCTCCAGTTTGAAGGAGGAAATGACACCATTGTCACTAGAAAGGTTGCTCTCAACAAGAAGTATGAATCCTTCTTTGCTCTTCCCAATGAAATTTGACTGGTACTTATACCAATTTACTGCCTAATTAATCAACTTAGAGGCTTGGGAGTGGAGAAGATAAGGATATTCTTCTTGAAAATTCTGTGATGTTTTGCCATCCAATGGGCACACATGGTTCTTGTCTTAAGACAAGGAAAGACCTTGCATAGCCATACTCTTGCCTCCCTTTATGGAGCCTTCAGATTCACTGAAGATAATGATGCTGCAAGATTACTGGCTGAGCAAGATGCTTTAAACCATGCTCAGAGTTCCAAGGCTGCCAACTTTTCTCTGGGCAACCTTGTGCTGCTTTAATGTCTACTGAGAATGTCCAGTCACATTCTATGAAGAAATGTTAAACAACTTTTTGAACTCTGGCCTAACCACTAATCTCAGTGATGGTTGTGAGGAAACTGACGATGATGATCTGGTAGCCATGATTGCTAAAACCTTTAATAGGTTTAAGCATAAATCTAATCGATTTAATGGGTCCAATAATGCTTCCAATTCAATCCATGGATAGGCTAATCTTACCTGCTATAAATGTGGTAAGAAAGGCCATTTCATGAAGGAATGCAGATCTAGTCAGATGAACAACCAAACTGGTCCTATTGTCCCAAACTTTGTTAAAACTGATGATTATAAGGCCAATACAAGAAACTTAAGGCCCAGATTGCTCTCATGTCTCTTGAACAAAAATAATGAGAAAGAAAGAACAAGTGCATGATGGCTCAAACTGAAGGGAAATGGGAACTCTCTGATGATTCATCTGATGATGAAGAAGAGATTAGAGATGTGTGTTCATGGCATTGGAGAGTCAACAACCAGTGGTGAAAATGATGTTGTGTCAGGAAGATGGGTTGACATCATTTTAAAGAAGGTAAGGGACTTGATGTCGAAATTGATTCAGAATGAAACTGGATATTGCTGAATCATTAATGATGACTTGTTATTTGTTGAAACCATAAGAACTGACTGTGAAAGATACTTAGAAACAGTTTTGGTTGAATTTAACAACATGAAAAGTCAAATAATGATTTGCAAAGTGTCCAGTTGGCTCTTAAAGAGTCAGATTTGAAAAACGAGGCATTGGAAAGAGATAACCAAAAACTGAAATTTGATCTTGAAAAGGAACATATGGTTATCAATTCTTGGGTACAAGCATCTGGTAAAATTATGACGCTTTTTCTAAAACCATTGATGCTCAAAAACTGCCTGGAAATCTGGTGATCTTCAGATGGCAGCTGTTTTACCCACAATTCACCAATTGCCAGAATCTGTTAGAGTTGAAACACCTTATGATTCCTCTGGCACTGTCAAATCTGAATCCACTAAGACCAACCCTGTTGAGGTTAAAATTGGAGCTAAGAAGGCTAAAGCTTCAGTTAAAAGGAATCTGGTGACAATCCTTTACCTCATAAGTCAAATGAGTCCTCAACTCTAAAGACTAAACCCCCGCTGAGCCCAAGTCCATAGGCCAGCAGCCTGATGAAAAAACATTTTGTTAAAATGGAGAATCAACTCCAAAATTTGTCAAGGCAGGTACAAAGTTGTACTGCCAGAATTAAAAATTGGAAGGAGGTGCATCCTCCTCTATTGAAACAAAATGTCAAAACCCCTCCTCAAAACAAAAGATAAAACAATCAGCTCAGAAAGGAGAAAATATCGAAAAGAAAAAGGAGGTCAATGTACCACTAAAACCAATTGTTTTACTCTAGAAACTAGAGAGAACCCTCCAGTTTCTTCATCCAGTTCAACACCCAGTCAAGCATCTGGGACTTCTCAAAGAAGTCCAGTGGACCCATCAAGAAAAGATGGGTTCACAAAAATAACTGATCACTTACTTGGGTGTGCAGGGCGATCGAAAGAAGAATATCTGGTATCTGGACAGCGCAGCTGGCCGGACTATGACCGGATATAAGCCCTTGCTGGAAGAGTTCACTGTCTGCGATGGACCAGCGGTGACATTGGTAATGATGGAAGTGGGAAAACTGAAAGATATGGTGTTGTTGACAATGGGCAGATTCAGTTCACTAAGGTTGCATTTGTCAATGGTTTGAAATATAACTGATAAGTGTCAGTCAACTTTGTGATGATGGATATAGGGTACTGTTCGACATTGCTCAAGGCACTGTTTTTAACAAGGATTAGAAGGTAGTCATGATTGCACCAAGAAAAGGGAATGTGTACATCATGAACATGGAGCCTGCTCCAAAAGAGCATTGTTTCTATGTCAAGGCTGATGAGGACACCAACTGGCTGTGGCATAAAGGTTATCCCATCTTAACTTCAAAATATTACAAGTTGTCAAGAAAGCAACTGGTTGATGGGATACCTTTGTTTTCCTTTAAAAGGGAGAACCCATGTCCAGGGTGTGAAATGGGCAAAAAGAAAAGAGCCAGTTTCAAGACCAGGCAGAATTTCAGTATCACTGAACCTCTTCACATGCTTCATATGGATCTTTTGGTCCAGTGAATGTTCAAACTAAAGCTGGTAAGAGATACACTTTAGTTGTGGTCGATGAATACACCAGATTTTGTTAGGTGATATTTATCAGATCAAAGAGTGATGCACCTGGAGAAATTATCTCTCTCATCAAGCGAATTGAGCTCAAGTATACCAAGAAAGTGTGTCAGTTGCGAAGTGATAACGGTACAGAATTCATGAATAAAGAATTGGAAATATTTTGCACTGACACTGGCATTTCTCAAAACTTTTCGTCAGCTCGTTCTCCAGAACAAAATGGTGTGGTTGAAAGGAAGAATCGCACATTGATTGAAGCTGCCAGAAGTATGTTATCTGAATCTGGTCTTCCCACCTGTTTTTGGGCTGAAGTTGTGGCAACTACATGTCACACCCAAAACCGGTCAGTTTATGTCAAGAGACACAGGAAGACTGCCTATGAAGTCCTCAGGAATCGTAAACCAAATATTGATATTTCCATGTATTTGGTTGTCCAGTTTACATTTTAAACGATTCCAGTCAGTTGGGAAAATTTGATGCAAAAGCTGACGAAGGTGTCTTTGTGGGGTATTCAGATATTAGAAAAGCCTATAGAGTTTATAATTATAGACTCCAAAAGGTACATGAGACAATTCATGTCACATTCGATGAATCAAATGAAGCAATCAACAAAAGATCAACCCTTGATTTATCTTCAGTTGTCCCAGTTGATTTTGGTGTATCTGATATGGTTCATCAATCAGATAGTACACCAGAAAATGTTTCCAGACATCAAGTCTTAGAACCAGTTAAGGAAAAGAAGAACTTCAGTGACACCTCATTTTATCCTTCTATCAGTTTTAACCTACCTGAAAAATGGTAATTGGATCTGATGTACGCGCCACAACAACATCAGAACCAGTTCAAGTTTCTCCAGTTCTTCAAGATATACCTTTGTTTGAAGATAATCATGTTAACTCTTCAGTTGACACTGATGATGAAGTTGAAGTAGTTTGGACTGATCCTCCTCCAGTTGCTGCATCTGTTGGAGATCATCAGGTGTCTTGCACTGATGTTGTAATTTACCACCTAGTCAATACACTAAATGGACTGCTCTCATCCCATTGAGCAGATTATTGGCAATCCAGATAGTGGGGTTCAGACTAGAAGAGCCACAAGTGATCAATGCTTGAACGTCACCTTCTTATCACTGATTGAACCGAAGAAGATTGACGAGGCTATGGCAGATCCAAGTTGGGTTGAAGCTTTGCAAGAAGAACTCAACCAGTTCGAAAGGAACAACGTTTGGGAGCTTGTTCCTTGTCCTCCAGGGTTAAAGAGAGAACCCATTGGAACAAGCTGGGTCTACCGGAACAAGATGGATGAAGATGGCAATGTTATCAGGAACAAAGCTAGATTGGTTGCCAAGGGTTATTGTCAAGCAGAAGGAGTTGATTTCGATGAAACTTTTGCTCCAGTTGCAAGACTTGAAGCCATCAGAATTTTCTTGGCTTATGTTGCTCACTTGCAATTCAAGGTCTTCCAGATGGATGTAAAAAGTGTGTTTCTAAATGGCACATTGGAAGAAGAAGTGTATGTTACGCAGACTCCAGGCTTCATAAATGAAAAGCATCCACATTGGGTATATAGACTGAACAAAGCTTTGTATGGTCTTCGACAAGCCCCTAGAGCCTGGTATGATACCCTAACTAAACATCTTCTCAAAAATGGTTTTCAAAGAGGTGCAATAGATAATACCTTGTTCATCTTGAAAGAAAAAGGTAATATCTTGCTGGTACAAATTTATGTTGATGATATTATATTTGGGTCAACTGATGATGGAATGTGTAAAAGGTTTTCGAAAATTATGTCTCAAGATATGAGATGAGTTTAATGGGTGAATTAACATTTTTCTTAGGTTTACAAATTAAACAAACCATGGATGGTATTTTTATTAACCAAGAAAAATATGTCAAAGATTTGTTAAGAAAATACAAATTTGATTCAATCCCATCAAAAACCACACCTATCTCAGCTCCATTAATTTGGACTCTGACCCAAATGGAAAACCAGTGGACCAAAAGAATATCGTGGAATGGTTGGTTCACTGATGTATTTAACTGCCAGTCGACCAGATATCATGTTTGCAACATGTTTATGTGCCAGATTTCAGGCAAATCCAAAAGAATCACACTTGCATGCTGTTAAACGCATCTTCAGGTACCTGAAAGGGTGCCCTAGCCTTGGTCTTTGGTATCCCAAAGGCTCAGGGTTAGATCTAATGGGTTATTCAGATTCAGATCATGCAGGTTGTAAGATTGATAGAAAATCCACAACTGGTGGATGTCACTTCCTAGGGGGAAAACTGGTGAGTTGGACCAGTAAGAAGCAGACTTCAGTCTCAATGTCTACTGCTGAGGCAGAATACATTTCTGCGGCCAGTTGCTGTGCCCAGATTCTCTGGATCAAAAACCAGTTACTTGATTATGGTATGAAATTCACAAGAACCCCAATCTTTAGTGACAACACCAGTGCAATTGCTATATCTCACAACCCAGTGATGCACTCAAAGACAAAGCATATTGATATCAGGTATCACTTCATTCGTGATCATGTTATGAAAGGAGATATTGAAATACATTTCATTCCCTCTGATAAACAGTTAGCTGATGTTTTTACAAAACCTCTTGATGAGAAAACTTTTAAACATCTCATCAGTGAACTGGGTATGTTAAATCCTTATTAAACTGGAGAGGCCCTTCAGTTGAGGATGGTCCAGGTGATCCTTGATTGGTTGGAGATTGAACGCCTTGATGTACTCGAAGACTAGTCATTGATCAAATGGATCACATTTTTAGGGAAAAAGACTCAAAATAATTTTTTCAAATAAAAATGCTTTTATTGAAAAATGCAACTGAAAGTCATCAGTTGAAACTGGCATCTAAATTTTCCAGTTTGCTAGTTTGGTCTTATCTCAAAATGGTGGTCAGCCAGATTTCATAACGTTATGTTTTACTTGGTGGATACTTGTGACACGTAATGTTACTCGAGTGCTAACCTCGCACTCACGAACGTCACCTGACATGTCTTACGTGTCATCACTTGTGCTGATATGTACTACACTTTTTATGGGTATTGGTGAAGTTAGTGGGTGAGTGGGAATACCAGCCGTTGTAGCATTAAATGCTTGATGGGAGATATTAAATATTTTTGAATTCTCAAAATTTTGGAAAATAACTTTTTACAAATTATTTCAAACTTTTGGGGACTAAAAATATCTTTTCGTATATATCTTGGCAATATTTTACTGCCTATATATACCCCCACCAAAATATCCGTCTCATTTACTTCTCTCAAAATTCCTTCCATTTACTCTTCCAATCATTCACAATTCGAGATCCCTTTCTCTCGTTTTCGTGATGTGAATCTACTCACTGCTGAGTACAATCCATCACAAAATGTTATTCGTGCCACTGACTCTCCTAGGGCTCCAGGCCGCTGACTCTCTTATAGGGAGAATCCAATCCTTTCTTCGGATTTCTCCCCTCAGCGATGCCTTCTCTTTGAATCCACACAAGCTATTTCATGACTACTTGTGTGAATTCTGGTACACTGCCTCTCTTTCTGAGGACTGCTCATCCATCTCCTTTTCTCTAAAGGATGGGTCAGTCCCGTGTACCATCACCACTGAAACATTGAGGGAAGCCGTTAACCTCAATTACTGGAGACATAATGAAAATCCAGTGGTGATTTCCTCCAACATAAATTTCCGCCAGGTCTTCCTTGATATGGGAAATAAGGAGATGGTAGAGGGGGTTGTTTTGAAGACCAAGGGGTCCATTACAATGAAAGGGCTTTCACCATCCTGGAAGTTCTTTATGGTCCACTTGGTGGAGAGTTTTGGGAGGGAGTTCTGGTGGCTTGGACCAGATAAACTCCTTCCAGGCGGGGATGGCTTACTGCCTCTGGAATGGACTGAGGGTGGACTTTGCAGGTATTTTGTTCAGAAGCCTGGTGTTCAAGCTGAAGGGCAACAGGGGTCCTTGTGTCCCCTTTTCAAGATTCCTGTCCCTTTGTTTCATTCAGATTCTGGGCAGAGAAGAGTACAACAACACTCAATCCTTGTTCTCTGTGCCAGAACTTTTGAGGAATCTGGACAACCTGGTGTCTACTTCTGATGAAGTCCAGATGTCCTCGAGAATGATCTTTACATTCTCTAAAACTGATGCATCACAATCTGGTGAGTCAGAAAGGCAACTGGGCGGGCCTCAAAATAATGAGGGACCCACCGGTTCGTCTACTAGAGCGGTAACTGTGGCAGAAGCGGGAGTCCAGGCGATTCCTCAAGCAAGAAGATCTTCTAAAAGCAGAAGGAGATCAAGATCTGGACTTGCTGCACCTGACCAGTCACAATCTGTGACAGTGGTCTCTAAAGCCGCTGCCGGTGATATTGCAACTGAGGATAGAGCAGTTGTGGTTGAGGCACCAGTCACCTCTGTCCAGGGAGAAGATGCTTCGGCAACGGATCCTAGAACTGATGATACCATTGAGGCAACTCAAACTGGTCATCAGGAGTCTGAACAACTTGTTCAGCCACCCCCAACATTTATGGATCTTGGCATAAATGAGGGTGAGTTTCAGCTTGAGTCTTCGGACTCATCTGAGACGGAATCTGACCAGGAGATGGCTGATGCAACTGTACTTGATCAGCTCCCTTCTCTCCTTGGTCAACCCCAAGAATCACATATTTCAGTTTCCCCAATAAATGTACAAAGCTTAGATATACCTCCAATATTCGCCTCTCACCAACTACCTTCCTCTATGGGTGTGTCTAGAAATAGACACATCCTAACCCCACCGTCGCCGTCGTTCACACCTGAGCACTCTCAGCATGAACGACACATTGAATCTCTTCCCTTCATTTCTACAACCCCTCCTCTTCTATCAACTGATGCTACTGCAACTGGAGAACCAAATATTGTCATACCTCGTCCAGTTGCACCTGTAGCTTTTTCGGCTGGTCCAGTGACACCTTCTCCTCAGTCATTGGAAAGCCAATTTGTGTCTTTTCAAGCCGATCTCTCGAACCTTCTCGCGAGGGTGGAAGAGATTCAAAAGACACTCGATAAGAACACCAAGTCCCTCTCCAGGTACCACAAGGATCATTTGCAAAATATTAAAGTGGTTGACCTGGGGATCAACAAGTTCTCTGCCAATGAGGACTTGGTGTTTGGCAAGCTGAACGAGTTAGTGGAATCCTCCAATCAACTGGCAACATCTTTAAGGGAGGCATTCGCACTGACTCAATCTGGAGTCACATCTTCAATATCCAACCTGCTGAATAGTACTGTCAGATCATCAGAGGTTGATATTAAGAATCTGGAAAGGCAGGTGCAAGATTTGTGTAACAAACCTGGCCTAGATGTGACAGAGCTTGGCAGTCAGTTGGCCTCTTCAGTGGGTCTAAAGATCGAAGAAACTTTGGCTGCCAGTGAGAACAATTTGATTGAAAAGGTGATGTCTGAGATCACCAAGATTGCAGCGCCCCAGGTCGATCTCACTCCTATTACATCTGAGATCAATCGGTTGAGGTGCAGTCTGGATACACTGGCCAGCAAAGTGTCTGAACACTGAACTGCTATATCTGATTTGACCACTGAAGTTGGCAAAGGAAGGGAGGTTGAAAGTGTTAAGGAAGTCCCTGCAACTGGGCTCTCTTCAGATGATCTCTCAATTCTTAAACAGATTTTAAAGAGTCAAAAGCAGACAAGTGGAAATGTTATGACTTAGTCTCAAGAGATAAATCATCTATGGAGGACAGTTCGCATAATTTGTGGAGTCTTCAAAGAGTGCAAAACAATGCAATCATGGCAGCCTCTAGATCGCTTGCCCTCTAGTCATGCCGATTTTGAAGCCATCAGGCAAGGACTAGATGCTGCCAGTACTGAGGCTGGTGAGCAGGAGATTGAGATGTTTGATGATGTGGTGGTTGGGAGTGTTGATAAGGGAAAGGCCATTGCTGATGAATCTATGGAACCGGCCACCGATGCACCAATGTTGGAAACTGGCAATGTTGATCGGTTGCCTCCAGTTACTGAAAGCGAGAGTCAGAAATTAGCAAGAGTGGGATACCTGGTCAAGGAAAGGAAGAAACAGATGAAGCTGAACCAATTTGAATCAAGAAGAAGTCTTCCAACCCCTCTTGTTGATATCACTGATGCTCAACTCCTTGGCTTGACACTTGTTGAATACAAGAAGATTAAAGAAGATCCAAGAATAGTCAATGCACTAAAGGAGATGCTTGAAGTTGAACTGGACAAACACTACCAGGATGATGATGCTGAACTGGATGCAAAGTGTTTAAATGTGTCGGTGGAGAAGGCCAGAGAGATTAGGTCTGAAGGGATTCTCAAGAGAACTGAGCAGGTAAAGAAGGCGGTCACCAAAGTGTTGAATCCACCCAAGTCCAAAGGAAGAAAACAAAAGGCCTTGCCAAGAGATGCAAATCTGAGGACTTGGGTAGAACCATCTGAACCCACAACTGATGATATTCGAGCTGCTACACAAAAGCTGAGCACGAGCAAAATCAAACTGACAAATGAATCTGAAGCTCGCACATATTTGTCAGATGTACAGCGTCGAAGGCACAATAGAGGCAGGATTACTGATGTTAAGGTTTCGATCAAGCCTGGTGCCAAGCATTTTGTTGTTGAGGTACAATACTTTGGTGGGCCTAAAAGAACAACTGAGAACCCGGATGTCCATCAGTATGGTCATTCCGAACATGTAGAGATGTTGAGGTTGCTGGAGGGGAGACAGAGGAAGAATAAGGTTGAAAAAGGCTGGGAGTATGTATTGCAAAATCTTATCAAGTTCAAGGAAAACATTGAAGAAAGATTAGGCCTTGATCCTGAAGATACTCAGCCAATTTCATCAGTCTCAAAGAGAAGGAAAACTGGCGAAGGGCCATCTGTTTAAGTTTTCCTTCTAACTATCTGCTTGTAATTTTGTATACTTTCTTGTAACTTATTTGTAAATGTTGTGTATATACAAGTTGCCAGATTGTAACTCACAAGTAAGATATCTGATAAGATCTACAAACAATTAAAACAAAATCCAAGACATTTGATGATCTATAAAAATGTCTTGGAAACTTAATAGGTTTTATCAAACTCAAGTATTTCAAACTTAAACTTGTATAGAAACAAGTTTGAAAACACTTGACAATATTTCAGGACAATTAGGGGGAATTTGTTAGGTCCAGTTTAAGCTAAACTGGAGCTCTCCAGTGACATCTGGAGAGCATGAGGAATTGTCCGAAATATTAGAAGTCCAGTTGCATTGTACAGGTTTAGCAACTGATGACTTCCTCCAGTTGAGATCAGCAGACTAGAATCTGAAGACTATCCCGTTGAAGTCAAAGACAACAAATGGAAGATAGAGATTGGCAATGACAGCGAAGCCCAGTTGACAATCTACCAGATTAATCAACTGGAGAATCCTCCAGTGTAAATGCTCTTACAAAGCTTTACACTGATTACGAGGAGGACCTTTTTACTCTACATCCTTTTAACCGGACAATGATATTGTCTTTGGATAAAGGTGCAAAGATGTAGAGTGGTTGAATAAGGTAACCTTTTGTCTTACTTTATTTAACACACACAAAGGATTATTTAAACAATACTTTTGTGTGCTGTCAACCATATTTGTACGTTGAAGTTGAGATCCCCATGCTCAATCTTCGACTATAAATAAAGGTCCTTGCACAAGAAGAGCAGAAGAACTTTGCAAATACATATATTCTGCAATATCGGTGAACTTGTGCAATATTCTCTCAATCGCAAAAAGGAACATTTCACAACTCTAAGTGTTTCGATTGTTTAGGAGAATTTCCAAGTTTAGATCAATTGTAATTCATGGGTTGTTAGGATATTTACATTCATGTATTATCTTGGTTCCGCAACAACCTTGTATTTTATTTAAACAAGTAATAAATAAAATACACTTGAAAATTACATATTGTCTCACCAGTTTACATACTTGTCACTTATATTATTGCAGTGTGTTAATTTACATATTTTGTCACCTTTATACATTAACTCCAGTTAACCTGGTACACGATCAATCTAAACTGGTCACATCCAGATTAATTGATCGTGTTGCAAAGTTCTCTCACCATTGACATAGAGGTGTCTTCAGCACCCATCTAGTAATAGTTGGGACTTACAATATCAATATCCATTTATCTCGCATTTGCCTGAAGCCATTCATTGGTCTTTTGAATTTCAAGATCTTGATTGGCTTTTTCAAGATCATGAATGGTCTTTTCAAGATTATGACATTTGTTCAATAACTTAGAATCAGGAGAGACATTCAACTCACATTCTTTAACCAACACTTGGTCTTTATATGATTGAAAGTCTTGTTTAATAGCATCATGTTCAAAAAGTAATTTTGAATGTTCTTCAAGAAGTTTTGAAAATTCATTTTTAGACAATGAAATACTATTTTGCAACTTTTTGTTTTTGTTGGCTAAAGACTTAATATGAGTTGTCAAGTTTGACAAAGCTAATTTACATGACTCTTTATCCTTAATTGATGAAAAAGTAGAGTCGAGATTTACCTCATCATCCGGGTACTCATCATCAGTGCTTTCTGCTTCATCATCATAGAGCAATAAAGCAAACATTAGCAGAGAGATCTTCAAAAACCTTGTCCATGGCCAACCTCGCCATAAAGCAAACATTAGCAGAGAGATCTTCATATTCATCATCATAGAGCAATAGCCATTTGTCATCTTCAGCAAGCAATGCATGACCGGCTTCCACTTGTTTGGCTAACAACATTTTCTGCTTGTAGTACTCAAAGTTCCGCTTCCGAGGTTGCTTGCAATCAATAGCAAAATGACCTGGTATTCCACAATGTAGCACTTTTTGTCTGATGCTTTACCCTTCTCAACAACTTATTTCTCGTTAGTTTCCTTCTTCTCACCATGCTTTGATCCACTTGCTTCACCTTGCCAATAATTCTTAGGATGATAGTGATCTTTCTTGGGAAATGCACTTGTAGAAGAAGTGCGGAGATTGTTGTTTGTTGGCTTTGCTTTGTAAAATTTCTTCTTGAAATGCTTTGTTACTGCGGCAAGAGCTTGATATAGTTCATCTGAAACATCATCTCTTGTAGCCATCAAATCATCTCCCTCCTCATCAGATGAAGAAACAACTAGCATTTGCCTCTTAAGAGCTTCAGAAATCTTCTTTTCAACAATCAAAGCCAAAGGATCAGCAGATACAACTTCTGGCATTTTGCTTGATGAACCTTTGTTTAGAACTTGATGTTCATTGAGTTTGAAAGATTCATGAAGATTATGGATGGTGAACTTGGTCAGATTTTGATGTTGTAAGATCTGTGTTCCAAAATCTTCCCATTCTGGACCAAGAGCTTTGATGAATTTGATAATTAACTCAATTTCTGATTTCTTGACATTGTTCTTCCTAAGTTCATTTATGACATTGCAAAACCTACAGTAGACAGCCTCTAAAGATTCATTTGGTAATTTACTGAAGTTGTCAAACTCAGTCAACACATTTGTCAATCTTATTGTTGAAGTCACGTCAGATGTTTCCATTTATCTTGCCACCTCATCTCATATCTCCTTGGATGTATCATAAGAATCAACAGAGCCATAGATTTCATCTGGTAGTGCTTTGTACAAGCATGATCTAGCTCTGTTATCTGCAGTTGTTCGATCTTTTTGTTCAGCATTCAAAAGATCAAGAGTGAGTATTGCACCGGTAGTGGGATGGCGATGAACTGCAAGTCCATTAAAGATGGAATCTTTAAGCAGGTGACCATTTGGTTGACATTCCACATAGTCCATAAATCTTTTCTTCCATAGTCCATAGGAACCACGGTAGAGAACTGGAGGTCTTGTATCTGAACCCAATGTCAATGCTTCACGAGAAGCCATGAGAATGATTTGATTTGAAACTTGAATTGAATTGAGAGTTGAAGAAAACAGTGAAACGATCTTGATTGAAGATCGTCCTAGGTAAGATCGTCCTAGAATAAAAGAAGAATTAAGACGTTCTTGAAGATGATCGTTTTGGAGAATTTGAGTGGAATTTGGTTAAGTATGAAATGAACTTGAAATTAAGGTTTGTTTTTAGATTTTTTGAATAATGAAAAATGAAACGATCTTGAAGAGGATTGTTTTGAAATTTTTGATAATGAGACGATCTTGGAGGATCGTTCTAGGTTTCTTGAGAAATTGAAGAAATTTCTAAGTATTTTGAGAACAATTGGACAGAGTGATAGTATGTATTGGAAAGAAGGAATTTGAGCAAAACCAATCTATGAGATCAGTTACCCAAGAAGTGTGTGATTCCCAATCACAACAACTTCGAATGAACAAACTACAACACACTTACTTTCAAAGAGACACTGAGACGATCTTGTTCAAGATCGTCCTAAGGTCAGTGAGGTGAGACGATCTTGTCAAGATCGTCCTAGCTTTCTGTCTTAATTTTTTCAAAGTTAAAACACTTTGAATTGACCAAACCAATCCGTAAGGATTAGTTAGCCACAACAAACACTTCTCAACACACAAACACTTGTCAAAACGATCTTGAGAAGATCGTCCTACAAGCTACAAAGCTCATCGTCCTAGTGAAGATCGTCCTGGCATCATCTTCTTCATCATGAAATCTATTATTTTCATAAACTCCATTAATGACTTCTAAAAACTTCAATATCTTCTGAATTACTTGGAGTTAGGACTTGAAATAACTTGCAAAATGCTCGTTTTCACCTCAGCTACAAATCTACTAACAAAATTCAACACAAAACACAACAGATTCGAAACCCAAAAATCGCGCCAAAATGCCAAAATTCAAACTCGAGATTTAGATCGAATTGGAACTTGAAACTTGACAGGATTATGTTCTAAACTATCACGAATCTATTGGTGAACAAAAAACTATGATTTTATGAGATTTGATATGCGAAAAATGAAGAAAAAATGACGTGAAGAAAAACGGTTTTGATTTTGAATTTTTGAAGAATCTGTAATCGAATTCAGTAATGGATCGATATCAGAATGATGTTTTGCTCTGATACCACATGTGATAACACGATTTTAGCACCGAATTCACAGATTCATTGGTGGATAGGATGTGTGTGTTTTCTTGGTGTTTTAGTGTGTGTTTATTAGAGATTATTAATCTATGACTATACATATGCAACTTATCACATCTAGTCCCTCAACCTTAGTGATTATTAATCTATGACTTAACAACAAGTAAGTCCACTAACTTAAATTACAATTTATCACTATTTTTGGATTTCTAACACTTTCCCATTTCACATCCTGGACATGGCTTGTCCTTATTGAAGGACATTGCAGGTATCCCATCAGCAAGTCGTTTTCTTGACAACTTGTTTATATTTTTGAAGTTCAGATGAGATAATCTCTTATGCCATAACTAATTTGTGTCCTCATCAGCCTTTGTGTAGAAACATTGTTCTGAAGTAGCACTGTTCATGTCTACTATATAAATGTCTCCCTTCCTAGGTGCAATCATCACTACCTTCCAATCTCTGTTGAATATGGTGCCTTGTGAAACATTAAATAATACCTTAAAGCCATCATCACAAACTTGGCTGACACTGATCAGGTTATATTTCAAACCATTCACATATGCAACTTTAGTGAATTTCACTTGTCCATTATTAACCACACCATATCCCTCGGTTTGTCTATTTTCATCATTTCCAAAAGTTATTGAGGGCCCCTCTTGCACCCTATATTCCTCTAGCAGGGTCTGGTGACCAGTCATGGTTCTACCAGTAGCACTGTCCAGACACCATATATTCTTTTTGCGGTCACCCTGCACATACACAAAGATTAGTTCTTTTTGGGAACCCATCTCTTGATGGGTCCACTGGGCTCTCCCTTAGAAGCCTCAGATTTCTTTGGTATATATGTGACAGAAGGATCAAAGGGGATGTCAGTCATGATCTCAGATGAGATAAAAACAGTTAGTTTGATGATTTCTTTAACCTTTTTCTTCTCAGATTTTTCTTTGATTTGTTTGATTTTCTTAGAAAAAGGTTTTGGGTTTTGTTTAGGATTCTGAGGAGTGCTTTCAACATTTTTTAATCGTGCATTACAACTTTGCACTTGCCTTGCCAATATTTGAAATTGGCTTTCTATCCTTAACAAAACAGACTCTTCATTAGACACCTGAGCCCTACCAGAATCTGAGGTAGAAGGCTTAGCAGGGGAGACATTTTTCTTCTCCTACTGGTTTTTAGAAACCTTAGATGAAGACTGAGGGGAAGGCTTCTTGGTTTTAGCTTTCTTGTCTGAAGCACTGGTCTGACGTGCTTCAGATTTTCCCTCAGGTTGTTCCTGGGCTTTCTTAGTTATCTTTTTTGTTTTACCAAGATCTTTGAAAACTATTTCTGGTCTCATTTCTTTCGGAAGTGCATCTAAATCAGTTATTACAGATGCAAGATGAAGATCACCTGTGCCATATGCAATTCTTTGATTTTCAAAAGTTTTCTTAATGGCAGCTTCAGGAAATGGTGATTTCATCCAAGATTTGATTATTTTTTGTTCTTTTTCTAAAATAATCCTTAATTCTTCCTTTTCAAGTTCAAGTTTGGACACTAGAAATTGATAACTTTTTAAAGCCAAATGAACATCTTTTAGTTCCTTAAGCCTTGCCTGACTGGCGTTCAGTTCAGAAGAATTTATTTCAAACATTTTAATACTTTCTGAACGCACAGTTTCAACATAAGAAATATCGGCCTCTATCAGAACTAAAAGGTCCAATTTTTGTTCCTCATTTTTTTCAAAGCCAAAAGCACTAACCTTTTTCATGATAATATCCACCCAACGACCGGATTCCACATCAGACTTAACATCATGACCTTGATCTTCACAAGCCATGAAACACATGTCCCTCACTTCTTCTACATCATCGAAGGACACGTCGGAATCCTCCCATTTTTCTGAGTCTGCCACCATGTAGCTATTCTTGTTGGATTCTTCTTGTGCTATAAGTGCAATGTGGGCTTTCAGCTTTTTGTATTTAGCTTTGTACCCATCATCATTTTTCTGAAAGATAGAATGGTTAGGGGCAGTTTGTGATGAAGAGGGTTGTGATGATCTGCATTCTTTCATAAAATGTCCTTTCTTTCCACATTTAAAGCAGTCTAAATTGGAATTGTCAATGGAATTATTTGAAGAAAATTGTTTGCCATTTCGTTTTGATTTAAATTTGAAACGATTAAAAGTTTTAGCAATCATTGCAACAAGATCATCATCATCATCCTCATCACATTCATGTGATGCATATTCAGAATTACCAGCTTTCATCAATTCAGCTACCATCTTCTTCACTTAGTCAGAATGATCACTCTCAGAAGATAGTAGGGCAAAGTCATTAGGTTCAGAATAATGAACCAGGGCAGAACTGGTAGAAACATGATTCTTAGCATCTTGCTCAGCCACAGCTCTCTCACTTTATTTTCCTTAGTATATCTAAAAGCACCTATAAAGAGGCTAGAGTGTGGCTGTGAAGGGTTTTTCCTTCTCTTAAAAGCATGATCAAATTTTCCCATTTAGAAGGTAGTATATCACAAAACTTTTCCAACAAAATTTCTTTATCTTTATCAACACCCAAAGCTTTCAATTGATTCACCGAGTTTGTAAATCTAATATATGTTTGAGTCAAAGTTTCATTTGGTAATGCAAAGAAGGCTTCATATTTTTTGTTCAAAACAACTTTTCTTGTGACAACAGTTTCCTTAGTACCCTCAAACTGAGTCATTAACTCTTCCAACATCAATTTAGAATTGTCAAGTAAAACAAGAGTGAGTTTTAGACTTTCTGGGACAGCAAAGAGAATCATATTTTGAAGTTTTGAGTCAAGGTCAGCCAATCTATGGTCTTCTTCTGACCAGTGGTCTTTCTCTTTGGGTGTCATTCTAGGGGTCCCATCTTGGTTAAAAACAACAGTCGAGGCATTCATGGGTACATAAGGTCCTTCTAAGAGAATGGAGGTCAAGTGTCTTTCAACCCCAACGATATACTTGAGCATGCATGCTTTCCATGTAATAAAGGAGTCACTATCCCCATTGAACCTAGGGACACTGTTGTTAGGAAAGTGTACGTGAACACTAGGTTGTGCTGGTGGTGGAGTAGCATTGAGATTAACATTAGGGTTACCGTTTGGGTTTGGTTGTTCGGTTCCAGACATCTTGTAGGATCAAACAGGTATAACAACTTAATGATTAAACCTGGGAGGCTCTGATACCAAGTGTGAGTCCACCTACACAAGATGTTAATCGAATACAAGATATAATATAGGTATAACAATAGAGACAATTATATCAAGTAACCCGAGTGGCAAGTAATACTAATCTAGATAAAGACTAGTTTAGATTACGATCCAGATATGGATATGAACAAATAAGAACAAGTGCTTGAAACTATATAAATACTATGTATAATCAAGTATTATGGCAAAGAGTCAAGATGTATTTTTCCAAGTATTTTATTTATTGTTATAAACAAAATACAAAGGTTGTTGCGGAACAGAGATAATCACACTTATCTATACAACCTAGAGATACAAATGATCTAATCAACAAGGAAATACTCGTAAGAATACTTAGAGTATATATCACACGTTGCAATACTTAGAACTCTTAACTAAGTAGGATCAAGGATCCTCCTATACTATATAGTATCATGTATTTATTACGGAAGGACTAAAGTGTAAGTTTTACTCAGGATCCTAGTAGTAAAAATTCTACCCCAAACAAGTGGTTTCTTAAACAAAAGCAAAAGTAGAATGGCTTAATGTTGAAGATTCAAATTCTACATACTTTCACAGAGTGGTGAAATCTCGTAAAGCTAGAAATAGGATTGACTCCCTTATTGATTCTGATGGAATCCATCTTGATGGTGAAGATGTTACGAAGGCATTTGAAGCACAGTATATCGGGTTTCTTGGGAAGCCTGGTATTGTTTCAGATTTAAATATCATTGATCTCTTTTTTAATAGGCTCTCTGTTAAGAAGGCAGAAACTACGATTACTGCGGTTTTTGATCAAGGGGTTAAGGAGGCAATTTTTTCTATGGGTGATGATAAATCACCTAGTTCGGATGGCTACTCAGCTTCAAAGGGGCATGGGATGTTGTGGGTTTGGATGTTACAAAGGTTGTCAAAGATTTCTTTGTGTGTGGTCAACTTCTTTAAGAAGTAAATCACAATATTATTTCTCTCATTCTAAAGGTTTCTTCTCCATCTTGCATTAATGACTAACAACCCATATCTCTTTGTAATATTAATTTTAAATGTATTACAAAGATTTTGTCGAACAGGATTAAAAGTTGTTCGGATGATCTGGTTAGCATCAATCAATCTGCATTTGTACCCAGTGGCGGAGCCAGGAATTCCAATCTAGGGTTGCCGAACAGTTTTCATGATACTAACAAGTGTAAAATTAAGCTACAAGATTTAATTATACCAATCTGAGGTTGCCAATTACCTTTAAACTTGAAAAAATACATGAAAATAGTACTAAAAAAATAAAGTTTATAAAAATTGTGGGGTTGCCATCACCACCCTTAGTCACCACATAGCTCCGCCACTGTTTGTACTAGGTAGAAGGATCTCTGATAACATTTTACTCACTCAGGAGCTTAAGCATAACTATCATTTGGATAGAGGTGTTCCTCGTGCTGCTTTTAAAATGGACATTCAAAAGGCCTATGATATGGTGGACTGGGCTTTCTAAGAGTTATTCTTGAGGGGTTTGGCTTTCCTGCTCTGATGATTCATTGGATTATGGAGTGTGTTTCTACTACCTTTTTTTCTCTGACCATCAATGGTTATTTACATGGGTTTTTTCATGGTAGGCGTGGCCTACAGCAAGGTGATCCATTATCTCCCTATTTATTTACATTAGTAATGGAGATTCTTACTTTTATTATTAATCGTAATGTTAGAAGGGCTGATTACTTTGGGTTTCATCGTCATTGTGATCTAATTAATGTGGTTAATTTATGCTTTGCTGATGATTTCTTGAAGGGTGATGTTGCTTCAACATGGTTATTAGGGATTCTCTTGAGGAATTTAAACCTGTTTCTGGTCTTGCCCCTAGTCTCCCGAATAGTACAAATTTCTTTTGTAATGTTCTTAATCATGTGAAGATTTCTATTCTGAATGTGTTACCAATTGAAGAAGGTACTTTACCAGTGAAATACTTTGGTGTTCCTCTTATTTCGTCCAGACTCATTTTGTGTGGTTGAAAAGGTTAAGCAAAGGGTATCTGATTGGAAGAATAAATTTCTTTCTTTTGCTTGGCGTCTTCAGTTGATCAATTCGGTTATCTCTTCTTTGCATGGTTATTGGTCTTATGTTTTTATTCTACCTGCCCATGAGATAAACACGTGTATGCATTATATCTCAATATAAACTGATTATATGATATATATATATATATAAGGACCATATCTACACTCTAGTCCCTTTAGTATAAACTAATATTAAAGACATATGGCCACCGTCTCATGTAAGTATCTCAAAATGCGTTTTACTGTCGACCAGTGGTTTTCCGTTGGAGAGTGCATAAATTGACAAACTTTGTTTACAGCAAAAGTAATATCAGGTCGAGACAAAAGAAGATACTGAAGTGCTCCCACTATTTGTCTATGCTTCACCAGGTAAGAAAACGGTAGACTGTCACCAAGTGCAAGATCAGCATTGGTTTTAATTGGTGACGGAACAGGTCTAGCGTGAGAGAGACCAGCCCGCTCAAGTGTAACACCCGTGAGCCGACCATGAAAGATTTTAGTCAAATTAAAATTTAAGCTTGAAAAAACGACCTCGTAAATTTGTATCGGCATCATATTTGTAATACGACCTCGTATTCGTGTAACGATCTCGTAATTGTGTATCGACCTCGTATTTTAAATTCGGCATCGTATTATGTCTTGGCCTCGTATTTCTGGTGTAGCTTCGTATTTATGTCTGGCATTGCATTTACGAATCCGGCATCGTATTTTTGTGTTAGCAAGGAAGCATCTCTATTTTACCCTACATATAAATACTCATATTCTTTCACAAACTCTCATTCCATCAACTTAGCCTTCAAGAAAAACACACAAACCCTTACTACCTCCCTTTTGCTACCCCAAATTGCTACCTCACTTTACAAACCCACCTTTACTACCCCACCATTACTACCCCATTTTACATCAAGTGTTATGAAAATCAAACCTTATTTTTTTTAGATTTAGCTTCACAACAGTGTTTTTGTATTCTAAACATCTTTACAAACTCATATTTTACATACTCAAGGTATAAAATCAAAACCCACTTAATGCTCTTCTTTTTGGTATTTTCGGTTTTTCTTTTAATACACACACTACACCCGCCAAGTATCAAACTTTTTACGTCCAAAACGTTTAGAATCATATACTACAACTTTTGTCAAAGTTTCGTGTGATTTCGTTAACAAAATCTTGAGATATAAGAATTTTTGTACACTTTTTATAAACTTTGTTCAAATGGGTCTTTAAGATTTAAGTCCGTTATTGAATTTCCGACTTTAGTATTGTTTTCCCGTCATATTAGGGAGTCTAAAAGTACAAACTGTTGATAAAAACACCTTCCAGATTGAAAGATACGATTAGGGTTTTCTAGAATGAATTTTGGGGAAGAACAGCCCAGTTTGCGACCTCATGCCTCATATTTGGAAAATACTACCCAAGACCTCGTATTTGGAAAATACTACCCCATACCTCGTATTTGAAAAATACTACCCCAGACCTCGTATTTGAAAAATAATACCTCAGACCTCGTATTTGGAAAATACTACCCAGACCTCGTATTTGGAAAATACTACCCAAACCTCGTATTTGGAAATACTACCCCAAATTTACTAGCCTCTCAAATTCAGCCTCTTATTTTAGTCTCTCAATTTAGCCTCTCAATTTCATTTTGTCTTTTAGTGAAACACTACCCTAAATTCTCAATTAAGACCCCAACTTTAATTTAAGACCCCGAATTTAATTTAAGACCTCAACTTTCAATTGAGACCTCGAATTTTGATTACTACCTCGATTTAGTCAACTTTGGTCAACTTTAGTCGGTTTGGTCAACTTTAGTCGATTTGGTCAACTTAGTCAAACTCGTAATTGGGTCAACTTTGGTCAAACTCATAAAATCTAGTCAAAGTCAAATTAGTACGCTTTTGGACAATTTGGTCAATACTTGGCGACAATTTTGAGCACGTTTACCTATATTGAATGAATACTTAATTGTGATAACTTGTAACAGATTGACTACGTACCGGTTTCTTGTTTTCTGATATCTTTTGTAGCTTGATCTTGTTGCTAGCAGTCAAGTGAGTTTCGTAGCCCCTCTTTTAATATGTTTTAGGGTGGAAGGATACTCGTGCCTTTGTGTCTATCATCATTTATGGCTATTTGACTATAATGTATGATGTGCACTGCGATACTTGATACTTGACACTTGATACTTATGTTGGAGTTTGAAATGCTTGATACTTGATACTTATGGTGGAGTTGGAGGCACCAGCCATATTGCTATGTGGACCTTGATTATATTTCGACCTGGCACCATACTTGATACTTGTTTATAAAACCTACGAACTCACCAACCATTGTGTTGACGCTTTTGAGTATCCTTTCAGGTGAACATGTGAACCGCATTAGAGGTGGCTAAGGAGCATAGCATGGTGACCTGTAGCAGACCAGACTAGGGTTTTGGAGCTGCATATCTTATGTTTTGTTATGTTTGCTATATGTTTAGACTATGGCATTATGCCTAAGTGTTAATCCCTTGCGTGGGAGTTTATCTATGTTTTATTTAAATCTTGATTTTATGTTGGATATTTATGTTCGAATTCTATGAAATGTGTGTTAATTAAGTATTCATGTAGCTACTCTACGTAATATCCATGACGTGTGTATTATGCGTTGCATCCCGAGTTTTCCGCCTTAGTCGGTGTGTGACATCAAGTAACTGAAGGATGTATTTCTTTTGTGACAAAATAATATCAAAACCCTTACGCACAATCTTAAGTCCCAAAAAATAAAATTAAGGGCCAAGATCCTGAACTGCAAAAGGAACAGCTAAGACTATGTACTACCATGTCGATAGCATGAGAGTCATTACCCGTAAGAATAATCTCATCCACATAAACGAGCATGTATAAAAGTGTTCCTTGCAAGGAATAAACAAACAAAGAAGAATCTATCTTGGAGCCCTGGAAACCAAGAGCATGAAGAGCAGCAGACAACCAATTAAACCATGCTTGTGGGGCCTGTTTTAAACCATATAGTGATTTATGAAGAAAACACGCATGATTTGGCTTGTCGGGATTAACAAACCCTTGCGGTTGTTGTAAATAAATTGTTTTGTTCAAGTCACCATGAAGAAAAGCATTTTGCACATCAAGCTGTCGCAAAGGCCATTTTTGTGCAATAGCCAATGAAAGCACAACACGTATAGTAGTCGGTTTAACCACAGGTCTAATTGTCTCTTGATAATCAATACCAGGTTGTTTTCGGTACCCCTTGGCCACAAGACGAGCTTTATAACGAGTGATGGCCCCTGTATGATCTCGTTTTAGTTAATAAACCCACTTGCAATCAACCACATTAGAATTAGGAACCCGTGGTACAAGAGACCAAGTGCCATTCCGCATAAGAGTCGAATACTCCTCACTCATTGCAGTACGCCATTTTGGGTGTTTATTAGCAACGGTAAAGGTGGCAGGTTCAGTTTCAGGAGATGGGGATTATATGTCAAAAGAGGAAACATTATGAGGTTTGACTTGTTTAGGATTTTGTCTGAGAGTAGCTGACCGAGTGCGAGGTGGGGGCTGAATGTTATGAGAAGATGGAGGCTGGGTTAGCTGGATCGTTTGCGGAAGAGGGAGTTGGGCAGAAGGATCTGGAATGTCAGGTAGGTCAGGTTCTGTCGAGAGGTTGGTTGTTTATGGTTGGGTTAAGATTGTGAGTGATACTGGTGAAGTAGGTGGTTCTATGTGTGAGGAGTTGTGGCGGGGCAAAGAGGGCTCTGACGATGGAACTGGTGTAGGGTAAGAAGACACATATGGGTTGGTAGGTGGGGTGGTGTTAGGAGATGAAGGCTGTGAATTAAAAAGGAAAAGAACGTTCATCAAAACGGGCATGCCAGGCTATGTAAACACAATCAGACATAGGGTCGAAACACCTATAACCATGATGAGAGGGACTATACCCTAAAAAGACACAAGGAATGGACCGAAAGTCCATCTTGTGTTTATTGTAGGGTCGAATATGTGGATAGCAACGACAACCAAAAACTCTTAGAAAAGAGAGATCTGGTTGGTGATGAAAAACCTTTTCGAATGGGGAAATATTTGAATTTGTGCGAGACAACATTCGATTAATAAGGTTTACTATTGTTTCAAAAGCAAAATGCCAAAAACGTTGTGGCAAATGAGATTGAGCCTATAGAGTAAGGTCGGTTTTAACCACATATCAATGGCGGCACTCAACAAAACCTTTTTGTTCACTCGTATGTGGGCACGAGAGACGATGAGAAATACCAAGGGAGAAGAAGAAGGTTGATAGATTTCGAAACTCTCCTCCCCAATCAGTTTGAATAGCTTTTAATTTTGTTTTGAATTGTCATTCAACCATGACTAGAAACCTCTTAAAAGTGTCATACACATCAGATTTCAAAGCTAAAGGAAATAGCCACATAAATCTAGTGTAATGATCAACACACAACAGAAAATAACGATGACCATTAAATGAAGAAACAAGGGCTGGTCCCCACACATCACAAAATACTAGATCCAAAATATTCAAACTTCTATAAGTAGATGGTAAAAGATGAAGTTTGGATGACTTTCCAATGGAACATGATTCACAAAACAAAGTACCGGGTTTATTTAATAAAGGTAAATTATATTTAGATAACATAGACTTCAAAAGCCGAGGATGTGGATCTTCCAATCTTTGATGCCATGTCGTGGAGGAAACTCTATTGGTGGAAAAAGAAACTTTAGGCACGGGAGGTGGAAGGAGTAGAGACCATCTTCACTTGGACCTATGTTAGGTCCAGATTAATTGGACTCTTTCTTGAAGAGAAGACTGGAGCCCTCTGAAGATTTGTCCAGAAATTATGAGAAGGTCAGTTAACCATTTACTTGTACAGGAATCTGGATTCCACCAGATTGGTTCACTGGACTTCACTCCAGTCAAGATCATCCCACTGAAGACATTCTCACTGAAGTCGAAGACTGAAATCTAAAAAAAGAAGACTGACAAATGCTGGGGCCCACTGACAGTCTTACCAAATTCTCCTGATTTGAGTCCTTGTTAGTGTTCTACACCTTATAAGTCTGAACACTAATTACGAGGAATTGACTTATTTGCCTTTGCACACTTTTATCCTGACAATCCATTTATCCTTTGTTAAACGTTCTTACACGCGTGTAAAGGTGGTTGGTTAAAGTATTACAAGTCACATCAAATTGACTTTATTCAAGTACTTTAAACAATGCTTTTAAGGAATAAATATTATATTCCTTAAATGCATGAAACTTTTTTGCCTATAAATACCAAGTCATTTCCTCGTCCAAATTACACATTTTCAATTTGGTGCATTTGCTTAAATACTCTCGATCTTAACAGTTATACTTCACAACTTTAAGTATTTTGATCGAATGAGTTTATTTAGCAAATATAGATCACTTGTAATTCATAGGTTGTTTAGATACTTACTTTTGTATTATCTAGGTTCCGCAACAACCTTGTGTTTTATTTAACATCATTAAGTAAAATACACTTGAAAATTACATTGTGTCTCACCATTTAAATACTTGTTTATCTACTTATTGCTTAAGTATTGTATTACGTTATTTATATTCTTGCATTTATACCTATCGTAATACTAGTACATTCTAGTGCTTACTTGACTTGTTGTTCTACACTCTTGGGTTAAACCATCGAATGAGGGACTTCACAACCTGTGAGGAGGATGGTGCGTGTAGACGTGTCCTTCACACAAAAGAAAGTAGAATGAAATTCAAAAAAGACATCGTTGTCATGGCAAAACTTGTCAACCGAAAGAAGATTACGTTTAATTTGAGGGACATGAAGTATGTTTTGAAAGGAAAAGGTTTTGTTCGGTGAAGTAATATTTTGTGGAACCAATGTGTAAAATGGGTAAGCCCTTACCGTTGCCAACGCGGAGATTATCCTCACCATAGTAGGGTTCAGAGTTTTCTAAGATTGAGTAACCAGGAGTGACATGCTGATTGGAACCAGTGTCGATAAGCCATGAAGATGAAGCTTGAGACCGATAATCTGTAAAGTGAGCTGATGGTTGTGAACGTGTCCTCAAAGTTTTCGAATTACGATTTGGACATTCTAAGGGCACGTGGCCAATACCACACATGTTGCAAGTGCCATAAACAATATTTTGATTAGAAGTCCAAAGAAATTGATTTCTGTCACCTCCTCCTTGATTGCGGTTATTGTAATTCCCGCGTCCACAGTTGTTGTTATACCTGTTGTTGGTGCCACGAGTGTTGTTGCCTGTTCAATTTGTGTAAAAAGTATGACCTGATTGTGTGCCAGGTAATTGCAGTTGTAGACCCAGTTGAGAGGCAAGTTCTTTCACAGCTTGTATCGCCTCCGAGTGAGAAAGAGAGGAACCAAAACTTGGAGTCTGGACATTCTGATTGCTAGAAGCAGCCGTCAAAGCTTGTGTAGATGGTAAATCAGTCGTCTTTTTGATCAAATATTCATAATTAGAAAAGAGAGATCTGAGGTCAGAAAAGGCAGTTGGAAACTGCTGACCCACCATACTGGACTTCAGTCCATTATACTCATCTCGCAAGCTAGATATTACAAGCATGACGAGATCCTCATCTGGCATTGGCTGACCAATATTAGTCAGGGCATCTAAGTATTCTTGGGCCTGGGTCAAATAGTCGGCTGAGGTCTCATCGCCTTTCATGATAAGTTTCACAACTGCTGTTTGAGGGTAAATTCCCTGGAGGAAAAATGAGGAGTATAAGCACGCTCAAGAGATAACCAGAGTTCACGGGAAGTGGTACCTAGGACATGTTAGAAAGAGCCCTCAAAGATGGTGGACAAAATTAATCAACATTCTCACATGAGCATCGTTTGATAACCATGTTTTGTGATTAGGATTTGGCTGTGATGTAATGACATCACTTTTGCCAGCTTCAACTGGTTGTTCAGTGGTAGTAATATTGGCTTCTGGACAAGGAATTGTACCGTCAACATAGCCTGGTTGAAAAGATGAAAGTCTGGTTGAAAAGAAGGGAATTAGGGTTAGGGTTTTTTTTTCATGACAATTAGGGTTAAGAGCTGTAGGCTCTGATACCAAGATAAACACATATATGTATTATGTTTCAATATCAACTGATTACATGATATATATATATATATATAAGGACCATATCTACACTCTAGTCCCTATAGTATAAACTAATATTAAATACATATATAAATTGTCTAATACCGTGTTATATTGGAAATTGAGCAGATTATGAGGGGCTTCCTGTGGAGTCAAGGAACTTTAAAACGTGGTCACACAAAGGTTTCTTGGGAAAATGTTTGTTTGCCAAAGGAAGAAGGTGGACTTGGTATTCGGAAGATCGAGCCTTTTAATATCGCAATGATGGTTTCTCAAATTTGGAGATTGCTAATGCTAAAACAATCCTTATGGGTTCGTTGGATTCATACTTACAAGATCCGAGATTAAAGTTTTTGGTCAATTCAACCGACTGGGAGCATTACTTGGAGTTGGCGGAAGTTGCTTCAAATTCCTCAAGTTATTAGAAATCGCTTATGGTACCAGCTTGGAAATGGTAATATTACCTTCGCTTGGTTTGATAATTGGTGTGATAATAGTCCTTTATTTGATAGGTTATCTCCAAGAATGATTGCAAATGCTGGTTTTGATCAAAATGCAATAGTGTCCGATGTTGTTATGTATGGAGGTTGGTCGTGGCCACAAAATTGGCACTCTCGTTAATCTGCTGGTAACCCTCCGGTTTTAGTCTCAAATAAGGAGGATGTGCTCTTATGAAGAGATCGAGATGGTAATCTGAGAGAGTTTCTCTGTTGGATTAACGTGGGATGATCTTCGTCTCCGTGACAAGATTGTTCCTTGGTATCATATGGTTGGTTTACTCAATGTATCCCAGAGCATTCGTTTATGTTAGGGCTAGCGGTTAAAAGAAAATTAAAAACTCAAGATTTTCTTCAACCTTAGGATGTTGCGGCTGGCACTGGCACTAGTAGTCTAATGTGCTCACTATGTGAAACGATTCAGGATTCACATGTGTTTGTACACCGAACCGAGGTTAGGATGAAGATGGGTTGATAGGTGTTTTGAGATCGTTCGTTGGCGATTCCCCGAAGGTAGGGTTCTAGCCTCTTTACGCCAATTGAACGAGATGTGTGTGAATATGTGTATATGAGTGATTTAAGTCGTACCTTGGAGGTCTTTTGGGTCTCCTATTGGAGATAATTCGAGCGGGAAGTAATTGGCGCCAAAATAGACTTTTCCCTAGGGTTTCCAAGGTCTTCGATCTGTTTTAACTATTCCCTTAATTATCTACTCGTAAAGGTAAAACCGAATCCCTTTATTTAAGGATGATTAGTTTCTTTCCTTTTTGCTTTGCGCGTCATCTGACGTTCTTTCGTGTCGCAGCTTACTCTGCTGTCGCTTCATGCGACAGGTTTCTGTGTATCGCAAGATGGGTACACCATCAAGCCCCCAGTCCAATGGGACTAGTGTTGTAAAAGACTAGTGGTCTTGGACTTTTCTTGCCATTCTTGATTTTCGAGGGGGTTTTTCTTGTAAAAAACTTTCCAGATATGTTGAAAGTCTAATTACTTTTGGTAGGTTGGCTCGTATCTCAAGGTGCCATAATCCAACGGTTCTGAAGCGCATGCAGCCATATAAATTGATTTTTTTCTTTTTCTCTTTTTTATTTCGAGAATATCTCTCTCTCTCTCTCTTAGGTTGTCCGGCGCGATTCTTTTCCGATTACTCTGTTTAGGTACGTCACTTTTCTCCTGTTTTTTAAGTTTGTCTTCCTTATAATCTTTATGATGTCAAAATCTGGTATTTAAGTAACTGAATCTACTGTGATTCGGTCGAGATTAGAAAAATTTGTAGACAAATATTTTCCTAGTAAAATAGGGTCTTTTAGGCTTCCTGCTGATGGTGAGACAATTCTATCCCCGCCGGTCGGATATGTTGGTTTTTACATAAAATCCATGTTCGAGGGAAATGTAAGATATCCCTTTTCGCCCTTTCTCTTGGAGGTTTTAGATTATTTTGATGTGCATATCTCTACTGTTACTCCTTTAGATTTATCTAGGATTGTGGCATTTGAAGTTATGTGTAGGGCTTATGGTGGGGAGCCGTCGTTAGAACTCTTTAGGCATTTTGTGCAAACTTGTCCTTCTGGTGAATGGGTTACTGTGGGGAATCGTTCCAAGAGTGGTTGTTTTCTCAGGGGAGGTTTAGATATTCATGATTGGAAAAGTGATTTTGTGTTCATGCAATCTTCTCTTTTTCCTCCTGGTTACGATTCTGTTGTTGATAGAAGTTTGTTGTGTATCCATAAGTATGAGAATCATGTCCCTGAGTATGTTGTTGATGATTTTTGTCGATATATTCGATCTAATCCTATAAGGGTGCTTTTGTATCCCGATGTCATTTTATATAAAGCAAAAGTGATTGGTTTTCTTCCTGGTGGTGTAGATATTGATGGTAAGGCTCGCCATTTTATTTTGTTAGTAAAATTTGTGTTTTTGTATTTCTGAGATCTGTTTTTGTTTCGTAGACATGACTTTCAGGAATTTCGTGAAAAAAGGTGTAAAGGAAATGACTGTGGTACCTTTTGCTGGTGGTCAAAGGAATAATGTTGCTGATAACCCGTCTCAGAATGCTGAATCTGTTGGTGTTCAGAATGATATCCCTGAAACTACAAGTTCTGTGAACCCCTCTGGTCTTGAAGTAGATACTCTGGAATTGGAAATCTTGGAGGTATCTACGACTGATAGGAGGAAGAAGAAGAAAGGTGTTGTTTCTGATGTTCCTAACACTGTTGCTGGTCGTCTGAAGAGGAGAAAGGTTAGTGATGATGTGAAGGCTTCTGGGTTGCGAAAGCTATCTGTTTCCAAGACAGGTCATTATCCTTTTGTTTGTTTTCTTATTTTTCTTCTTCTCCTCTTTTTTCTCTTAGTTTTCTTTTTGCAGGTTCTCATGAAATGTTTGGCTGGATGGAGGGTGAAGATATGAATGCTAAGGATGTGAAGAAGATAGATGACATGGATAATGAAACTTTCTTGCGGGTTTTTAAGAAAGATCGCCAATTTCACACATATCTTGATTCTATGGCTGCTAGGCGTTTTTCAAGGATGTCTTTGGATCTCAGGTCGAAAAGTTTGGAGGTGCAGTCTTTGTTAGCTACTGTTGATGACCTTAAGGCCAGGAAGGCGGAAAATGTTGTGCGTGGTGAAGCTGTAGCCAAGGTAAACCAGGAGCTAGCTGTAGAACAGAGCACTTGCAGGGCTCTGCGTGACGAATTGAATATGTTGAAGGATGAGAGGGTCAAGCTTGTGACCGAGGTCATTCTATATGTTTGTAAATCATTGTTGTATTCTGATGAGGTAGGGCAGTTGTTGGGTGAGTTGGCATCCACAAAGAGGGCTAAGGAGAGGGCCACTGTTTTGGATGAGTTTGCAGCAGATGGGAAGTGTGATGTTAGGTGCATGGCTGATTATGTTGCTGATGCTGCTCATCAAGTAGATCGTGCAGACCAGAAGTGGAAGGATGCTGTCTTTCCTTTCCTGGCTAAGGTTGTTGCTGACCCGACTGCTGCTGTGGATGACCTGTTGAAGATTGTTCCTGATACCATTGTTCCAGAACTTGAAGCTGACCCACAATGAAGATCTTTGCTGGCCTATGTGCCTTGAATTGGCGTTTGTGCCCCTTTAAACACTGTCTACAGCCTATAGTGCTGTTTTAAACAATTTACTTTTTCGTTGATGTGTTTGTGAATATTCTGCTATGTGTTGCAAGTGAACATTTTGTTGATTTGGAGGATAGTTCCAAACTAAGTATGTGGATATTTTACCATTTTATTATGCTGTGGATGACCTGTTGAAGATTGTTCCTGATACCATTGTTCCAGAACTTGAAGCTGACCCACAATGAAGATCTTTGCTGGCCTATGTGCCTTGAATTGGCGTTTGTGCCCCTTTAAACACTGTCTACAGCCTATAGTGCTGTTTTAAACAATTTACTTTTTCGTTGATGTGTTTGTGAATATTCTGCTATGTGTTGCAAGTGAACATTTTGTTGATTTGGAGGATAGTTCCAAACTAAGTATGTGGATATTTTACCGTTTTATTATGCAACGGGTTTGTTGTGTTTTGCTGTTTGGCTGCTTTTTTGCAGATAAGTGCTTTTGTGGTCTTAATTTGGCCTTGCAATTTTATGACTGCATGTTATTAGCACTTTTTTTGCTTTATATATATATCTACAGATTTTTAGCATGTTTTTTATGGATATATACCTGGTAGTGGTGTAGATATTTACAGGGGGACTATGTTATGGAACTCTCACGAATTCTTGTCCTCTTAAAAAAAGTTTTTTCCGGAATATTCAAACTATATGGGCGTCCCCATTTAAGGTGCTTTGTGCACATATATTTTCTTTTTTCGATAAACAAAAAGGAAATAAGCCTTTATTAAATAATGTGGAGGTTACATACCGCAGCCTCTAGGCTTTTTCAAGATGGAAAAATGAAAAAAGGGGTAAAGTAAATTCCATGGGATAGACATTACGCATTTAATCGTCCGAGGTAAGGTCCTTCACTCCATGAGAGCCAGTGTGGCCCGTCATGTCCTTCTTCGGTCATCCTTTTCTCTTTCGTTTTTAATGTTCCTATCCCTCCATCTGACTGATACTTGATCATTCCGTGCATTACGGAGGGAATCATCTCGAACTTTTGGATCCCAGGCCTTCCTAGTATTGCTTCGAAGGGTAAACTTCCCTGTACTACGAGGAAAGATATTTTTTCTGTGCGTTCCCATCGTCCTTCCAATGGTTACCTTCACTGTTAACTTCCCGATGGGCCTCTCGGTTCCTCCGGAGTATCCTTCGACCAGAGTGTCGGTCCTTTTAAAATTCATTCGTGACACAGGATGCAGTTTCCAGAAAGCTTGTTCGTAGAGTATGTCACACTCACTTCCTGTGTCCACGCATATTTTCTTAACTTTTTGAAATTTCCAACATGGCGGAAATTGTGAGGGGGTCGCGGAAGGCTCGGGTGTTGCAGATCGAAGGGCATGTGATATGCATCTTATTTCTTATATATACCTTCGGGGACAGGTGTTCTTTTCCTTCTTTCTTTTTGATTATTGTGTAGATGGTTTTTTCCGGTCCTTTTTTCTTTTCTTCCAAGTCTTCCTCCTTTTTCTGCTGTTGCCATACGGTCTTAACCAGATGTGACAATCTCCCTTCGTTAACAGCTGCCACGTGGAGTTTCATGGATAAATCTGTCCAGAAATGTCCTGGATAAATCTTCAGTTTCATGGATAAATCTGTCCAGAAATGTCCTGCTTCATTCGGTAGGTCCATTATATCTTCAGTTTCATGGATAAATCTGTCCAGAAATGTCGTGCTTCATTCGGTATCTCCTTGCTTTATTCCGTGAGCTACCACGTGGAGTTTCTTATGTATTTTCTGCCGACTGAAGCGTGCCCGAAATTTCTCTTTGAGGTCATCAAAGCTGATAATAGATCCCTTCGCGACGCTCTTCAACCACTCCCTCGCATCCCCTTTGAGGAGATGCTTGAATGCTCGGCACACAACGGGAACATTCCAGACTTTTACCTCCGATACTCCCTCAAACGCTTCTAAGAAATCATCTGGATCGCTCTTCCTGTCATACGTCCCTAAGTGCGAAGGGTACTTGATGCGTAAATCACGCGAAAAACTAAGCACAACGGAATTTAAAAACAACTATTTTGGTATTTTTTTATTTTATATGAAAACAAACAACAAACAAGACAATAAAAGTAAAAATGATAGATAAAGAATCCACCACCTGTAACAACCGTACTTTTTAATATTATATATGTGCTAGTTAGGTTGTCTATGTTCCCGCAAACCATAGTTATACTTGAAGCTAGTAGGTAATGCCCCAAATTAGTAATCTAAAGCTAATGATATGTTATAAGTATTACCTAATGAAAATACCTCGGAACAAAAATTTTTAGAGGTGATTAATCGTTACGATAATAATAACTTAAGTCTCACAAATTGAGATATCAATCAAAATCCCTATGAAATATCCAACAAATCAAAAACAAAACCAAATCAAGTAAATATGATCATAATAAGTAAAATTTCCAACTAAAAATATAATTGGAAGTATTATGTGCGTAAAAGCGTTGAAAACTTAATAAGTAAGCATGTAAAAATATGATTATGGAACTAAACAAGTCAAAATAGGCTTGAAATCGAAAACCGAAAGCTTGTAAAAATGCACTTTTAGCACCCACTTGCACCAAAATCAAATGACCAAGAAAATATCACAAAGTTACTGTGAAAAATTGATATTTATATTACAAAACTCAACTTGGTTGGTTCAAGACAATAACAAGCTTAAAAATCACTTTTTCGGGTCAAATAATCACCAACCGAAAGCACAAAATTGCACATATCACACCACCACCACAATCACGACTTGGAACATCAAAATATGATGGATATTCTGGACAAAATGAAACAAGAACAAAAATCCCTTTTGAAGCACTTAATTTGCTTAAGAAATGAGGCAAAAATCACTATTTCGGTAAACGATTTTCATGTTTAAAAGTCCTCAAATTATAAGGACACAAGAGAGGTTGAATGGTTATAAATTTTTATTGATAAAAGGTGCCTAGAAAGGCCTGGAATCTTTGGACAAAAACTCTTGTGGTGATTTCTAAGTGTTTTTATGAATTAATGAATTTAAAAGGGATTTAAAGGATAATTAAATCAATAATAAATTATATAAATCATGAACTTGGACAAATTCACATAACCAATGATAAAATAACTCAAACCTACTGTAGAAAAGTAATTACAAGAAAAGAACCAAGTTTCATATGATTTAAGAATAAATAACTAAGTTAAAATCACAAATTAATCACTATTATTAAATAAATAATAATAAAGCTTAAATAAATATATAAAATATAACCTTACAAGTTTAAAAGCATAATAATCAGTAGATAATCACAATATAATTATCTATGAATTTTAAAGGTAATTTAAGAACGTAAAAGATAATTATAAAGAATTATTTAATTAATTAATGAATAAATGGAATAAATAATTAATTAAATAATAATAAATCAAGGAAATTAATATAAATCAGAAAATATATTTTAAGATTCATAATATTACAGTACCAATATCAAATAAAATTACAAAGCTAAGCATACAAAAGAAATCATGCGTATCAAACCCAAACTACCGAAATTCCAATAAACGCGCAAAAAAACGTATAACGCGAAAACTACTCTTATCACCTATTCTAATTTAACCAAACATTTTGAACATCATAATACACTTTGATTCCATAATTAAGTAACAACCAAAGATAGGCAAGCCTACTAGCATACATCTCATGATCTAGTTTACTAATTCATGTAACACACACTTACGATGTGTATATTTGAATACCATGGTTTAGGCTTGCTTGAGGAACGACACCACTAGGCGCATTCCACGTACTTGATCAGCCCCTAACACCCTCCAATCAAGTGAGTCATAGTCCCCTTTCAAACTATTTTATGTGTTTAACTTTCGGGGTGAAAAGCATGATAAGTAAAGTTATTTTATACATATATACGAAGTGTTTCTTGAAAGAAAGTTTGATATATGAAATGACTCTTGATAAGTGTGATTATGATATGAAGTTATAACGTATGTTCCAAGTGATAATTGTTATATGATGAACTTGAGTTCTGTCAACCCGGTTTCTTTTCGGTACACTACTTTTTACTCCTAAGGGAGGCCTGTAGTTAGATAGTTGCGCAACTAGGAGTCGTCCACCCATCCAGAGCGTAACAGTGGAAGGTTGGTTGCCTTCGTGATGACCATCACTTCCAGTCCGACCATTAGGGTGTTCTAGCTACGTAAGTTTAATCGGTCGTCCTCATGGCACGACCCCAAGTATAAGTAAGGCACTTGATTGACAGCTTGTGCAAAGATAAGAAGTATTATAAAGCTTGGACTTGAAAACGGTAGTAGTAGTGGCTCAAGTATTTATTCATCAAAAAGCTATTTAAGTTTTGCCCTCGTGGTTAAAAGAAATTAAAGTTGTAATGATTGGATATTAAGATTTGAGTATTAAGATTTGAACGTACGTTTTTGGAAAAAAATATTCGTAAAGATATTTGAAGGCCCTTCTTGGTGGTTCTTTATTTTTGGTCATAATTGGTATATTAACATGTATATGTTGCTAGTTAAAAAAACCTATGAACTCACTCAACTCTCGTAGTTGACACTTTTTCTTCATGCTTTTCAGGTTTAGAGCAGTAGGTTTGCTAATGGACCGCCTCTGGATGTTGTAATTGTTTGATGTTTGAAGGCTTGTAATGCAAACATGTATCTTTTTAATTCGGATTTGGATTTATGTAATGGTCTTAAACAATTGAATTTGAACTATGTAATCAGTTATTTTGGGATGATTTTAAGACTTTAATTATGATGTTTTCCATTTAATCTTTTGTACCATGTCGTTCTGTGGCATCTCGTGTTTCCGCCGTAGTCGGGGTGTTACAGAAAAATGGTATCAAGAGCCAAGGTCATAGAGAATTTTTGCTATAACCTATGTATTTTCAAAACGAGTCGAATATTTCTTAAACAATTGAGTTGATCATAAAGTATTCTTGTTTTACTTATGCATAGCCTGATCAACTATGCGTAATTAAAAAGTTAATATGGAATGATCGAAATGGTTGTTTAAGGAATGTTTAAAATGAGTCTTTTGAAAATAAAGCTTCAAAACGATTCTTGTTAATACCCCCACTTGGCTAGTATTACTTTGCCTATTTAGATATAATGCACAAGAGCTATGCACAAGTTAAATTCTAGTCATTTCGTCGATTATATATGGTTATGCGAGTCGTGAGTGTCGAGTTGATCGTTAGTATTTTTGTTATACGTCGGTTGTGAATGGTCATGTCGTTGCCCAGTCGTCAAGCTTGGGAGTCATCATCTTATGTTTTATGTAACTTATGTAGGAAACAACATGTCACAAAGAAGTGGAGCATCAAGACCTCCCGGACACGTGGAAGACATATATGCGTTCGTAGACATGGTACGAGAAAGGCAAGTAAGCGAGGAAACGGAGCCCACAATGGACTCCCAACAGCCCTCACGGCAAGAAGAGTCGTCCGAACCAATGGAGGACCCGTCACACGATGATACTAGGAGCGTAGCCTCTAGCCGACGTGTTGTCTCTAGCCAACGTGTGGCCTCTAGCCCACCCGTACGCCGTTCACCTTCACCACCACCATCACCACCAGCTCCTAGGGCTCCTCCACAAAGGCAAAATGTGGCAATGAATGTAAGCGATGGGCGATTTCCAGCCCATGACCCACACTTCCACCCACGCCTCCCTCGCCACCATCCCTTTCATTTCGGCCCAAGACATGGAGAGAACCTCCCACGTCCCGTCTTTGGGGTGCCACCTCCACCTCCTATGGGAATGACACGGGAGGAGAGAGATCGAGTATGGGGCATCGCCAATGGCTTACGCGATACAAGGTTTCGGGTGAGGACACAAGAAGTAATGATGGAAAGGGCGTTGGGAATAATGCGCCAAACGGGAGATGAGACGGGGATGGCTATTGATGGAATACGCCGAATCAATGAAGTAATTTTCATGATGGGATGTGTTGTTGCAGCCCTTTGCTCCGTTGTTGTGGCTCTTGTGCTTAGGAAATGACCCTAAGGATGTTTTGTTCATGAACTTATTCGGTAGACAATTATTTGTACTTTGTTATGATTTCCTTGAACTTGTTGTGATTGTGTAACTATGATCACATGTTTGTTGGCTTATGGCAATTTTGTAAACTGATATTGGATCATTGGAATGGAAGCTTGATGCCTTTTTGCTTTTATATGATGTGTTAATCTATATGTGTTATGGTTATACTTGTTACAAAGTGAAAGTTACAGCAGGAAATCAGTTCTGACCACTTTTGGTAGAACGGCCATATCTGGAGTTTTGTTTGGTCTTTTCACCTGATTCCAGTTGGAGATGAAAGCTAACTCACTGGGCTACATTTCATATTTTATGAGTTTTTCCCAGATCGTCCATCTTGAACCACTAATTCGTGATCCAAGTTCGTACTTAGGTTCTGGAAATTTTCAGAAGTAAAAATAAAAACATGGTTGACATGATTTAAGTTTCAGATCCCAATCTTTTAAAGTTTTCTTCACCAATGTTCTCAACAGCATACCAATGGTTCTGTTAGTAACTTCAGTTTGTCCATCAATCTAAGGATGATGAGACGTACTGAACATTAACCTGGTACCCATCAATCTTCATAATGTCTTCCAGAAATAACTTAGAAATTTCACATCTCTATCTGACACAATTGTCTTTGGAATCCAATGCAAGTGAACAATTTCCTTGAAAAATAAATTTGCCACTGCTGAAGCATCATTTGTAGTATGGCAAGGAGTAAAATGAGCCATCTTCAAAAAACGGTCAACAACCACCATTATTGAATTTTTCCCCTTTCAGTCCTGGGCAGTGCAACAATAAAATCCATGCTAGGATCTTCCCACGGTTGATTTGGAACTGGAAGAGGAGTATACAAACCCTTGTGAAAAGTTTCCTTCGCCTGGTGCGACTGATAATATTCTGAACATCCTTCAGTAAACTTGGACAGTAGAAGTGTTCAGTGAGGATCTCTTCAGTCTTGTTAATGCCAAAATGGCCAGCTAAACCTCCTCCATGTGCTTCTCTTATCAATAGATCACGGATAGAACCCCTTGGAATACACAATTTACCATTTTTAAATAAGAAACCATCTTGAACAATAAATGGTCCTTTTTGGTGAGCTTCAGTGAGATGATCAGAAAAGTCTGGATCAGCAGCATACAACTCCTTAATGAAAGAAAATCCAAGAACTCTTGCTTACAGAATGGACAATAATGAATATCGTCTAGAGAGTGCATCAGCAATAACATTAGCCACTCGAGCCTTTTGTTTTGAAACAAATGAATAAGATTGCCAAACTTCCACCCATTTTGCATGTCTGGCATTAAGCTTGTGTTGACCATTAATGAACTTTAGTGCTTCGTGGTCAGAAAATAAAACAAACTGTTTTGGCTTCAGATAAAGTGACCAGTGAGTGATAGCATGAATAATTGCATAAAACTCTTTATCATAAGTGCTATACTTCAGTTTTGAGCCATTAAGTTTTTTACTGAAATATGCAACTGGACGCCCTGCTTGCACCAGCACTGCACCAATACCCACACCACTGGCGTCACACTTTAATTCAAATAACTGATCAAAATCTGGCAAAGATAATACTGGAGTTGAGCTGAGCTTTTCTTTCAGTGATTCAAATGCTAATTGGGCTGAACTTGGCCAGTCAAATACGCCTTTCTTCAGATAGTCAGTGATTGGAGCCACTACTGTAGAGAAATTCTTGATAAACCTTCTATAAAAACATGCCAGTCCATGAAAACTCTTGCTTCGGTGATAGTAGTAGGAACTGGCCATGATCTGATGGCTTCCACTTTAGAAGGATCCATGGAAATACCTTCTTTTGATACCACATAACCAAGAAATATTATTCTTTGCACCATGAAATCACATTTTTCTAATTTGCCATACAACTAGTGTTTTCTCAGTAATTCAAACACACTTCTTAAATGATCAACATGTTCAGCTTTAGATTTTGAATATACCAGAATATCGTCAAAGTAAACAACAACAAACTGACCAATAAGTGGTCTAAGAACTTCATTCATCAGTCTCATGAAAGTACTGGGAGCATTAGATAAACCAAAAGGCATTACTAACCATTCATAAAGGCCTCCTTTGATTTTGAAAGCAGTCTTCCACTCATCTCCATCTTTCATTCTAATCTGGTGATAACCACTTCTGAGATCAATTTGGAAAACACACTGAAGCCATGTAACTCATCAAGCATATCATCCAACCTGGAATGGGATATCTATACTTAATAGTTATATTATTTATGACTCTACTATCAACACACATTCTCATCGAACCATCTTTTTTTGGAACCAGGTGTAACACCCCAACTAAGGCGGAACAATGAGATGTACAGAAAGTCGAGTATTCAAAACAAAGGATTATAAATAACATTCACCATAGTTTTATTTGATAAAAGAATTTACAAATGTACAAGCATGTGAACCAATTTCCAAGTACAAATGCGTCCACCGTACTTGAATATTAAGTTCACGAAACAAATAACAAGCACATGAAGTAGTATACTACAATGATCAAGGCGGATTCCATTGCCTATCACAAGGTTTGATCTTTGACTCCAAAGGGCAATGCAAATAATCATGAAGCATATAAATCCTCAATGCTTAAGCTTATTTCCTGAAAAGCATGAAGAAAAAGTGTCAACTACGAAAACGTAGTTGGTGAGTGCATAGGTTTTTATATAAATCTTGGTACATCACCATTTTAATACTTAGAAAAACTGATTACTATTACATTTCGAAATATCCAAACCATATGATCGACAAAATTTTCATATCATGTTATCAAGTTTCCAAATACCATAATGTCATATCAAGACTTGGAGAATCTATAGTAAAATTTCAGGTTCTCATTTGTCAAATCATAATGAGAGAAAAAGTATATAAATCGATTAATCGTATATCATACCAAAATCATTCGGTTACCAAAATCGTTTCAATATCACCAATTTCAACATCTTTCAAGATAACATATGAGGGACGATACCCAATATGTATGTTCAAACAATTTCCAATTATCAACAATATTAATATCAATTTCACTTAGCCACAAGGCATAATTCAATATCAATTTCATTTAGCCACGAAGGCATAATTTACATAATTTTGATGAGTAAATACTTGAGCCACTACTACTACCATTTTCAAGTCCAAGCTTTATAATACTTCTTATCTTTGCACAAGCTGTCAATCAAGTGCCTTACTTATACTTGGGGTCGTGTCATGAGGACGACCGATTAAACTTACGTAGCTAGAACACCCTAATGGTCGGACTGGAAGTGATGGTCATCACGAAGGCAACCAACCTTCCACCGTTACGCTCTGGATGGGTGGACGACTCCTAGTTGCGCAACTATCGAACTACAGGCCTCCCTTAGGAGTAAAAAGTAGTGTACCGAAAAGAAAACGGGTTGACAGAACTCAAGTTCATCATATAACAATTATCACTTGGAACATACGTTATAACTTCATATCATAATCATACTTATCAAGAGTCATTTCATATATCAAACTTTCTTTCAAGAAACACTTCATATATATATATAAAATAACTTTACTTATCATGCTTTTCACCCCGAAAGTTAAACACATAAAATAGTTTGAAAGGGGACTATGACTCACTTTGATATGCCGCATATTATATTCACTTATCCAAAATGGGTACTTCCCATCAATCGCTCCATCATACATCCGTCACGTTTCTCAATCACATTGGAAAGCCAAGACTATCCCTACGATAGGACTAATACACGTAAGTTCCTATCTTAAGCCATCACTTAGAAATGTCATTTTTATTATGTTGCTATCAATTGTGGGGTCCAAGTATATTGGTAACACTCGCATCGTTTTAGTTGTAGAGATTGATGGTGTAAAGGGTTACTTTCATGACATGTGTAGTTATAAGTTGTTAGATTTTCGGCAACTTGGCTTCATTTGTGGTTTCACTTGATATATTAGGTTATCTTATAGAAATGTCATATTAAGTTATGTTATTCTTATTCATCATTTGTTGTGTAACCGATTTTGGCGTGAATAAACATTTGTGATATCAATATATAGCTTGGTTAACATAATTACTTATGTCAATCTCACTTAATTATCTTTGTTTTATTTTGATTATACTTATCTTCAACTCGTATATTCCTCGATTTGTCTTATGATTACTTGGTTCATGAAGTTCGTTTAAGTGTTATGGGCCATTACCAATTGGGCCTTAAGTGTCATAGGCTTTTAAATATTTTGGGCTTACATTAGTTATTGGGCTTTACCTTATTTGGGTTAGGTGCTTAATGGGTCATAGTGGTTATTGGGCTATAAGGCTTAATGGGCCAAGTGGGCCTACTGATTTCTGTTCCTTATGGGTTCATTATTTGGGCCGTGTTAGCCCATTATGGTTCTTAGTTCATTACATAGCCCATTATGCCATTTATAAGATTACTTACAAATTTTCTGTTTTATACTTTATTTTTAAGAAATGTTAGCTACTATTTTGGGGTCAAGACGAATTATTTGGACCTTCATGATTTTTACACAGTGACTTACATGTATCTAGTATTTTTGTGAATTTTTGGTGAATTTTTAGATGATGTTTGGTGTCCATAAAAATTATCCAAACCCAAACTGTCCTGAATGGGCACTGCTTGCGACATCAGAAGTTTTATAAAAGTTCTTGATGTTATGATTGTTAGAAAAATCCCATGATTTTATTTTAAGTTCACAACACATTGAAATTACTTTCCACCAAGTATGACCTCCTGGAACTTTATGGATTAGGAGATAAAAATTGTTAAAGTTTATAAAATATTCATACAAAATTACAGTTTTGACCAGTTTCAGTAGAAAAATCATATCTTTCGTTTGGTTTAGTATTTTTGAGTAATTCCAGTTGGAGGTTAATCTTAACTCATTTTTCTACAACTTTTATTTTGATAGTTTTTCTTGAAAATGTCCTCAAATGTTCAGTTTATTCGTTACAAGACAGAAGACCAATTCTGTCAGAATGTTTATTGGTTAATGCATCCCACCAATGGTTTTGTTTGCTTGCTTTAACCTCTAGATTCCCACTAACAAAATTATTACTTTATTTTGTATCTCTTAACATCAAATACACAGATTTCAATCAATTTCAAGAAGCCCCATATCAAAACCAAATTAAACTTAGTGCAAATCTAAGCATCTAACTATTTTTTGGTTGGAGGGAGGGTCTTGGGGCATAAAAAACGTGGCTTATGCAGAAAATTAAGGGTATGGAGTGAGTTTATTGGTTAAGAGGTGTGGTGGGAAGACATGGGTTGGTTAACTCATGGGGTGAGGTGTTGGGTTAGTTCCCAACTAGTGTTAAGACATGCAAATAAGTATATGTATGTATTATGGGTGTGCGAGTGTAAGAATAAGTGGGTTAGTTGTATGTTGATTGGTGGATTTTATAAGAGTTTATATTTATAATAAGTTTAAGTTGTATGCATATTTTTTTTAATTGGAAGACTTATTCAAATGTTGCAATATATTTATGTACTTATTATTATTCAAGCTTACTATTATGTACATAATAGTTTATAAATCTATTTTCAAGATGGTCATTATATTTTTGTGTTCAAATGTACTTTAATTAGCTTTGTGTTTGAATTGTTGGACATTTATAGAGATTTTTGGTTGTTATCACAACTTGTGAGTCTTGTACAATTATTTATGTAACTCAACTTCTTGAAATAAAATTTTTGGTTCATTGACATTTCACAAAGTTTGATTAGAACTAATTTATAGTTTGAGATCGTATTGAATGATTATAGTTATTCTCTAGGGCATTTCTAAGGCATTTCATTGCACTAGGGGGCAATTATCACTATGCTTGAATATCTAGGAGGCAATTTCTCTTAATAAACCTCTAGGGATCGAAACCTAGATAAATATAAGTAAGTAGTCCTAATTTGAGAATGAGGGTTGTTACATCATTACCCCCTTAACATCAACTTCGTCCTCGAAGTTTGCTCGTTCATACGGTTATAAAATGAATAGATTGGCAATAAGGGTAGCTTCACGGAGTCGTACAAATTTGAGAGTTCATATAGGTTTTATCACGACCTTTTGGTTACTTACGGGCTTTTTAACCTCCATATTTGGGGGCATCTATTCCTTGGTGCCCTAAATATCCCTTGATTAAAAGCTCTAAAAGAGTTTTAATTGTCGCTCACTTCTTAAGACGACTTGAGATTAATCGTAAGAAATCATTATGGGTTGTCCATCTTGCCCAGATCAATGTTAAGTAATGTCATAATGACAAGAATATCGACACGGAGGTGTAAAATGAGTAAACGGTTCGTAACGTGAGTTATAACAAAAATAGTAAGAGACGTTGGAATTTCGATCGTTAGTGGCTACTCATTTCCCTAATAAAGAATCCTCCACTGGCTCCTCGCCTACTTTTATCTTTCTTTGGTTTGGTGTTGGACACGCTCGCTGCTACTAGAAAATATTGACTTCGTTTGTGACTAATCACTTGTTAAGGGATTACCCCTTAACAAGGGTGATGCCAATCCGGGATGCCGAGTTGTATCAAAATTTGCAAGGGTACATCTCCATAGTTCCTCATTCTAGGGTTTTAGTTTCGTCTTTATTGTCCCATGGTGTGCAAGGGAAAATCGGTCATGTAATGTATGATGATAGTTTCATCTTGTTCCTCATACGCATCTATGTTCTTCAATTTCGCCCTTATTTTCCCGAAGTCACCTTTTTCCGTCATTCGCTAAGTCACATCATTAATAATTTCTCTTGCTCTGCTGATATTGGCTTTCAAATCGTTTCATGGCACCTTTATTTCTTCCTTCTTAATGTAGAGGTATTACCACCCATGACATATTTCCGACTAAACTCCTTTTCAACACTCATATGACCTCTTCCGTTTCTATTATATGTCTACGCATTTCTCGCGATAGAGTTTACACAATCCTTATGCTTACAATTAATCGTATCATATTATCACCATTTTGGTAAGACGGACATCTCAAATCCTTATTAGTATGGATCCCTTCCCAAGGAAATTTTTTTTTTTCTTAGGTCCTTTCAGGCCTACACAAAACTTCCAATGACCTTGCTCTCTAAAGCCACATATCTACCTTTAGTTTTCTAAGCTAAGATTCTTTTCAAGTACACTAGCCTAATGCTGGTAGGAATCGCGATGTAACATAATTTGGGTGAAGCTTCATGCCTCATCCTTCTCTCAACCATCTAGTTTTCTCCATTTCTCCTTCGTGTTCTTATGGATAACCATACTCCTTACCGTTTGCCACTTGGATCCATCTCTTACTAGATAATTGTTACTATGGTTGACACACGCGCAGTCGATAGTCCTTGGAGTTTATCTCAGGGGTACTTGCGAGATTATAGTGATAGGGATCCTTGGATCCTAACTCATCACAAATGTATGTTATCATTATCACGCTTTCGTTCCAGTGTTTCGTAAATAGCTCTTTCCGGAGTTTGTAGTTTATTAAAAGTTAATTCAACGACCAACTTCCTTAATCGTTGTGGTGGTATGTGCCTTAACTTCTAACGTTGTATTCCTTATTTGCTTTCACTACTAACTTAGCGATTTCATGTTGTTTTTGTTCTTCACTTTTCTTGGTCGCACCACTTCGTGGGTCAATGGTGCTTGAGTGTTCACCATGTGTTCTAAAATTTTTTCTCGCCCAAGTTCATCTTATTTTAGCTTACCTCCAAACGACCGTTGACCTTGAGGGAATATCCATCACTCATGTTTCCTCCACTTATCGACCATACTCCCCTTCTTTAGCAAAACTAGCCTCCATTGGGTGTTGGGCGTATACCGCTTCCTCTCAGCTTAGTTATTATGTTCTACTAGTAGTTTGTCTCTCAATGAAGGTTTTCCAATAGGTATTTAAAGTATAATGCGTGGAGCGCCATAAAGATGAACACCGACAGAACTACACCTCATAGATAACGTCAATACCTTCACTTTATCGTGTGGGTTAGATCGCCTTCCTTTACTTTACTCTCTACTCGACATCACTTTCAATGATGCTACTGAATAACTCTTCCTGAACGATAAAGTATAGTCTTGCGCTTCATTCTCCATGTTCGTGTATCTTCTTTTGTTGTGATTACCCCCTTAACATTTTTCTTCTAGAAAAATGTAAGGGGTTTCTTGCTTTTCGTATCATCTCGCTTTCTCCCCTAAGCAAGCTCATTAGCCACCTTCTAGGTTCCTTGAGTCACCATTACATCTTGGCAATCTTCAATTCGCTAAATTTCCTAATCTTACTTGCAACTACTCTAGTCCTCTAGAGTAGTTCCCAAACAATTTTTCATTTATCTTCAAATCGTGGGGGTCACATAAGTTTTATATTACTTCTTATCCTCCTTAATTTTCCATCTTCGCTCCAATGGTAACTTTGGAATTTCTTCTAATTTCCGTCGAGGCTCCATTTTACATGGATAAAAGGACCTTTAATTCCTTCATCACTTTGAGGCCTCGGTTCAATTGCCTCTACACTCGCTCACATGTAGACCATATCCAAGGCATCGCTTCCATTGGGTATACTAGTTTATAGTATCTTCTATACTATATTTCTCTGACTCGCTAGTTTCTTGAACTTCCTTGTATCGAGTGAGTCCTTCTCTTAACGTCGTTGCGAGTGGGTGGTGTTAGTTATTTGGTCTCACCTCTTTCAGGTGTTGTGTCGAGTCATCCGTGGATTAAGGGAATCGTAAATCTTTGGAAAAGAAGAAGGACCATGCTTTCATCATTTTTGGTCCTCGAGTTTATCAAAATTCACTTGGCTAGCTTCAACGTGGAAGTGAGGAGTAAGAGTTCGTAGCGAGAATAAGACGTCAACCCAGATTAATATCTTTAGGTGAGTTAAACGGAATGTTTCAACGTCGCTTGTGAAAATTTGCTTCTTTGTACTTTGATTGACATACATCATATCTTCCATGGCCTACGTTATGTTTGTGATCCAATAGGATCTTCTATGCTATATATTTATCCCAAGCATTTCGCTTTTGGACAACTGAAGACTAAATGTCATTCGCATCTCTTGATGTCGCAACGAGAGCGGAGTACTACTTACTTGATTTCGTCATTGCCGAGTCTGGCGTGAGTGAGTTGTACGTTGTTAGGTTACTAACTTTTGAAGAGAAGCGGTGGTGATCATTACTTTGAATCATTAAGAATATCAAGGATATAGAATTTGGTTTCGAATGAATAAAGTAGGAAATATAAAAAAAAAGATTCATTAAGGCTCGAATCAGACTCCTTGCGCGAGTTAAAGAAATCACTTCTATGTGTTACGTTGCCCATTGGACTCCAACTTTTAATGACGTCAATATACGCCGCACTGACTTAAATAATATAGATAGATGTTCGCGTAAACGTGTTAAAATAGAAATATTGCACCAAATTTCGAGGCTACATTCCTCACAGTGTGTCATCTAGAATGTATGGGTACGTGTTCGACTGGTGACGTTCTATCGTGATAAGGCCTTAGTGCCGCTCACCATTTGTAAATCTCCAACTTAGTTTGACATTCCCCATATGTTTTGCGCCATCTCAGATCGCATAAAAAAGGTTGTGTGTAGATATCTTCAAGTCGCGTCATATCTTGGGACTATAATCCTTAGAGTATATCGTCAAACGCTCGTGAGAGGATGCTTTATAGGTGATATCGCTTCGTCGTATGTAAATAATGAATAGCGGTGTCATAAGAAAAGGATATTGAATAGTTTCAAAAAGCATGAGTGAACGAATATCGGAGGGGTACTTAATGACAACTTTCATACTTAGAAAATTTCTAGTTTATAATGAATTTCCCAAGGGCAATCACTAGTTCTTAAGCGGTCGAATCTCAACATACAATATCTATCTTGATAGTAAGGACTAACCATATTATCGTCATATCAAGCGATTACTAGTTCTCAATAGTCACATCTTAGAGCATCATAACTATCTCATAATTAGGCACAACTATATAGTCATTACATCATGTACGCACTAGCCCTTATATAGCTCAACCTTAGGGTGCAATAAGTATGTCAATAGTAAGGCATGACTACATAATCATCGCAATATTCACACGCTAATTTCAATATCTCAAACTTAGAGAGTAAGGGCTCTTATATCTATATTTCAAATAGTCCAAACTTAGAGAGTAAAAGCCCTTATATCCATATCGGCTATAGAATTTCATTTTACTCGTCATACCTATATCCCCTTTCAGTTCATTCTTAAATAATCAGCCTCATCACCCAATAACTTAAACAAGTCATATTCGAAAATAATTTCATGCTTCATAATAATCAGCTTATTTTATAGTGCATATGCTACTTAAAGTTCAACATCATAGTTCATAAATCTTTTACGCATGCATTTCTCACAAAATTTTCATATTGCACCTTTAAACTTTCACATAGACAATACAAGCTTTCACATTGCACATTACAACTTTCACATTGTACCTTATAACTTTCATATTGCAATCAAATCACTCATGCCCAAGTTTGCACGTTATAGCATAGAGTAGCATGTATCAACAAATATATATTTCAATCTTAGATTCGTTTCACTTCTAATGTGCAAGGAGAGGAATCCTACCAAGCTAGCATAATCCTCAACTAAAGCAAGTCTCAAATCCTTATATGTGCTTAGGTGAATGTCTAAATGCAACACGTATGGTCATAAAAACGGATTTAATAAAGATCTCTCTTTCTTTCTTTCTTTTTTTTTTTTTTGAAAAGGAATCCTTTTGAACATAAGTCCAAGTGGTCGTTTGAGTTTTACATGGTTCTCTCATAATTAAACATAGATTCATGACTCTATGTTTAATTAGGGTCCTACCATTTAAAGCTCAAACTAATCCACTTAACCTCATGCTCGACTCGACTATAAAAATCGTTTTGAAAAGTGGCTATAGTTTTGAAATTCCCGTAGGAACCCCAATGTTCTCTATAACCTTGGCTCTGATACCATTTTCTGTAACACCCCAACTAAGGCGGAACAATGAGATGTACAGAAAGTCGAGTATTCAAAACAAAGGATTATAAATAACATTCACCATAGTTTTATTTGATAAAAGAATTTACAAATGTACAAGCATGTGAACCAATTTCCAAGTACAAATGCGTCCACCGTACTTGAATATTAAGTTCACGAAACAAATAACAAGCACATGAAGTAGTATACTACAATGATCAAGGCGGATTCCATTGCCTATCACAAGGTTTGATCTTTGACTTCAAAGGGCAATGCAAATAATCATGAAGCATATAAATCCTCAATGCTTAAGCTTATTTCCTGAAAAGCATGAAGAAAAAGTGTCAACTACGAAAACGTAGTTGGTGAGTGCATAGGTTTTTATATAAATCTTGGTACATCACCGTTTTAATACTTAGAAAAACTGATTACTATTACATTTCGAAATATCCAAACCATATGATCGACAAAATTTTCATATCATGTTATCAAGTTTCCAAATACCATAATGTCATATCAAGACTTGGAGAATCTATAGTAAAATTTCAGGTTCTCATTTGTCAAATCATAATGAGAGAAAAAGTATATAAATCGATTAATCGTATATCATACCAAAATCATTCGGTTACCAAAATCGTTTCAATATCACCAATTTCAACGTCTTTCAAGATAACATATGAGGGACGATACCCAATCCGTATGTTCAAACAATTTCCAATTATCAACAATATTAATATCAATTTCACTTAGCCACAAGGCATAATTCAATATCAATTTCATTTAGCCACGAAGGCATAATTTACATAATTTTGATGAGTAAATGCTTGAGCCACTACTACTACCATTTTCAAGTCCAAGCTTTATAATACTTCTTATCTTTGCACAAGCTGTCAATCAAGTGCCTTACTTAAATCTGGAGTATTCATCAGTAGACTTGACTGGAGAGTGATCACTGGAAAGCTTCAGTGGAGAACATTACTGGTGGATTACTACTGTTAACATCTGGAGACCCTTGCCACTGGAGTAATGTTATAACTGGTAACTGGGTCGGTTCAGTAAATAATTGTTTAAAATGGGCGACAACTGGCAGAATGAACATTGCTTGTTCTGGTGGCATTATCTGGCCAGTTTTCTCCACTTCACTTAACTTCTTCAGTTCAGTTTGATCCTCCAGTTCAGTTTGATCCTCCAGTTCAGGGAACTTGGTAATTTCTGTATCAGTACTTCAGGTCTTTCGGGAGAGGGTAATTTTGTATCCAAGCCACGAAAGGAGAGTCCTCGACATTGCAGCCGACCGTCTGTAATTCAAGGGGATGTTGGACGATTTGAACCCTTCGTCTCGAAGGGTATATAAGTTCCAAGTCGGCTGTGGATCTTCCTACGTGCTGAGGGCTGCCAGGAGCCTGCGTGACATAGCCTTGACCATAGTCTGGGTATCCTCGCGACGCCCCCTACTAGCGGTTAGCCGAGAACGATGCCTCAAAAGCCCTAGAGCCATGCCTTCGGTTGTCATCTTCTAGGAGTGAGCCTCGCGGATCTAGGTACCTTTCCGTTCCCTGGGTAGCATTGTTCTCTATAGGGGCAGATGTCCCTTTTAGGTTATCGAGGGTTTCCAAGGTTCCCTTGTCCCCGAGGGTTCTGAGGGGATCCTGGTTTCCTTGAGGGGATGAGTCTCTCAGATCTTAAGGCCTCGTTAGCTTGGGTGGAGTTTCGGTTTAGAGGGGTGTGAACTTGAAGGCTTTCGCTATTGACCCCAAGACCATAGGGGTTCCTTAGTCCGTCCCGGGGGGATCTCCGGAGTTTCCTTGGTGATGCCATCGAACCGCGTTCGTTTTCCACCGCCTCATCAAAGTCAAGTACTCTGCTGGTACTACCAAGGGCCCCAATCCTTCTTAGGTGCCTCACTATTCTTTGAATATGATCGTAATTTCGGAGAATGTAGTCCGGGTCGAACAACGACAGGTTCCTCCAAGGGGACACAATGGAGAAGGTCCCTCGTTCTCCCCCCGTTTGTGCCGATCGTGTTGGAATTTCGGATGCCCAAGACACATATTAAATTGACGTGGCTAGTATGTGATGATCCAAGTCAGGTCATACCCAATAACAAGTTAGACAAACACTTATGATATGTATTTATATGATATGATCTTTAAATAAATATCAATACTTGAAGCATTTAGGAAATGGGTTTCTAAATAAATGCACTTGAGAAATATAAGTAAATTATATGGATAAATTATTTTGAGAAATATGTGAATGTGTTTATTTGGCAAAATAAACACTTATGTGTGTTATGTATAATACATAATATGTTACATAAGGTATATAACATGTTATAATACATTTATATATATTGTATAAAAGGAAAATGCAAGTGGATTTTGAGTTGGTGAGACCCATGTGGTCTCACCTTGTGGCCAGCCAACCCCACCCAAAAATGCACATGCATTTGCTTGTTTTACATAACCCACTAGCTACATTGGAAACACACAATTGTTACATGCATTTGCTATAGTGTTCTCTCAACTCTCAAGTGCAAAAACTCTCTCTTTTTCTTCTCTTGATTTTGGCACAAACAAGGCAAAAGGAGAAAGTTTTTTTAAGTCTAAATCCTAGCATATTTGGGTGTTTGTTGGAGACTTGGGGTATGCAAGCTTGAGGTACTTCTATCTTGAAGACTTGGCCTTTCTAGGAACATCATCTTCTTCATATCAACCTTCTCATAAGCTTGGAAGAAGGTAGTCTTCTAAACACCCTATGGTTGTTATTTTGATTGTATGACATTCATATACATGGATCCTTATTGTTTGGGGTTTTCTTTTATATGTTAAAATTTGATTTTAACTACATATAACATAATGAAAGGTTCATTTCTTCCGCTGCGTTTTTTCATGTTTATAAGGAAAATATGACTTTGATAAAACCCAAAAGACCCAACAATGGCATCTAGAGCCGGTTATATGGATGTATGCATCAAAAGTTGATTTTTGTTTGTGTATTATAGTGTCACAACTTAGCCAAAAGACCTTGTGATTGTTTGTGATATGTGGATGTGTTTGTATTTTATTTAATTATTCAATGGTTGTAATAGTTAAATAGGATTTTCTTCATTCATTTGGTTATGTAATTTTATTTATTTCATTTGGAATGTAATAAGTAGACTAGTTGCATTTTTTCTTGTAAATGTAATCTCCAAGAAGGCTTTAAAGAGTTTAGGGGCTGTTTTGGAGGCCAAATGGAAGAGTGAAGAAAGACATTCAAATCACATCACAAAAGATTACTTGAAGCATTTGGATGCAAGATCAAGTGGGAGTTCATTGACATAAATTTTGTGTCACTTTGTCCCTTAGGTTGGGACCTTTTGACACACTTGTTTCGGCTAACAAGTGTGGTCAAATTAGTTGGCTAATGTTGTGCACTTATTATTATGTTTGTCATGTTTGTGTGGTTGTTTGATAATATTGTCACGTGGATGTTCAAAACTACAAACTAAATGACATACATAAAAGTTTAAAAATTGGTTTTAAAATTGACATTAACTTGGTAAAATAAAATGGTTTTTATTAAAAGTTAATGGCTACAATTATAAAAATGGATTTTATAAAAGAACTTTGAAATATGGATTTCAAAATTATCATCATGATACAAAGTTTTAACTAGAATATAAAAACTCAAACGACCCTTTAAAAACAAGTTAAAACGCCATCTTTTATACAACACTTAATTATTTGGGAACTCTTTGTAGGATAAAGGTCACCTAACTACCTTGAGGGAACTTATAAGTTAAGGTAAATTCATTATACTTGTGGGATAAAGGTCACCTAACCATTTGTATAGATAAATTTACATGTGTGTATAAGTGAGACAACTTGACTTGGAAGCCATGTGATTAGGGTCACCGAAGCATGGTAACCAAAGGCGTTGATGGGATTAAACATGCCGACTTAACATAAGATGTTAAAACCGATCCCATACCACTAGAAATTGTAAAATGTTACAATTGTCAAACGTTGACTACCTTGTTAATTTAAATAATGGGATAAAGGTCACCTAACCATCATTTAAATATAACATTGAATTCTAGATTTTAATTATTAATTGTCCATGAGACATAAAAGGGTATTAACAATTAAAATTTATATTTGATATCGAAAATACTAATAAAGACTTTGTTAATCTTGTAGATGGCCGCTAACAATCCAATCAACCCCAACCCAAACGTCCATAATTTTTCACTAAGATCCATCCTTGAAAAGGAGCGTCTTAACCAAAACAACTTTGTGGATTGGTTTCGTAACTTGAGAATTGTTCTCAAGCATGAAAAGAAATCCTATATACTAGACGATCCTATTCCCGATGAGCCCGAAGAAACAAATGTTGATGCCTACAATGATTGGGTTAAATATGTCGATGACTCCGTGCAAGTTAGTTGCATAATGTTGGCGAGTATGACTCCCGAACTCCAAAAGGAGTTCGAGCACCATGGGGCATACGACATGATTACCCAACTCAAGGAAATGTTCCAACAAAAGGCAAGGGTTGAACGCTTCGAAACGGTTCGAGCGCTTCATGCATGTCATATGGATGATTCTCAACCCGTCTCAACTTATGTTCTTAAAATGAAAAGCTACATTGATCGCCTCGAAAGGCTAAATTGTCCCGTTTCAACCGAGTTGGCTACGGATTTGATCCTCAACTCCTTATCTAAGAGATTTGAGACCTTCGTGTTAAATTATAACATGAACGGATGGGACAAAACCGTTTCCGAGCTCCATGGGATGCTCAAAACGGCCGAGGCTAGCATGGGAGGAAAGGTTCAACCCGTTCACATGATCAATGAAGGCGGAAAGAAAAGGGCCAACCCGGACCAAAGGCAAATGTTGCTAAAGGAAAGGGAAACAACAAAAGGAACAACAGAGGAACAGGAAAGGCAAAAATGGATACTCCAAAAACGAAGAAGCAAAAGGTTGCTGTCAATGACCCATGCTTTGAGTGTGGGGAGGTAGGACATTGGAAGCGTAATTGTCCAACCTATCTCAAAGAGTTGAAAGCTAAGAGGGATGCAGGGCAAACCTCAGGTACAATATTTATGATATATATTGAGCTTAATACTGTTTTTTCTTACATATGGGTATTGGATACCGGATGTGGAACTCATATTTGTAATATGTTACAGGGGTTCATAAGAAAAAGGAACATCAAGAAGGGGGACATTAGTCTCTTTATGGGCAATGGTGCGAAAGTACAAGTTGAAGCCCAAGGAGACTATCTTTTGAAACTACCAAATGGTTTGGAAATTGTATTGAACAATGTTTTGTATGCACCTAGTTTAACTAGGAACATTATTTCAGTTTCCCGTTTAAGACATGTTGGATATGATTTTAAATTTGTTAACAATGATATCCATATTTCTATGAATGATGTATTTTATTTTAAAGCCATGCCTAGAAATGGTATTTATGAATTGGTTCATGAAAGCACAACATATGACAACTCAATGTACCAAGCTACCACCAAGAAACTTAAATTAGATTTAAGTGAAACCTATATTTGGCATTGTCGTCTTGGCCATATAAATAAGAATCGCGTACTAACACTTCAAAAGAATGGTCTTTTGAAAACAAAATCAAATGATTCATTTGATGTATGTGAATCTTGTTTACAAGGCAAGATGACTAAGGCACCTTTCAATGGCACTAATGAAAGGGCAAAAGATTTATTAGGTATCATACATTCGGATGTATGTGGTCCTTTTAAGCCAATGACTAGGAATGGTGAAAGATACTTCATTACATTCACCGATGACTATAGTCGTTACGGTTATGTGTACTTATTAAAACACAAGAGTGAAGCTTTTGAAGTGTTCAAAATTTTCAAGAATGAAGTAGAAAACCAACTCAGCAAGACAATAAAAATTCTTCGTTCTGATAGAGGAGGTGAATACCTAAGTGATGCTTTTCAATATCATCTTAGAAGTTGTGGGATAATCTCACAACTAACTCCCCCTGGAACACCACAACATAATGGTGTGTCTGAAAGGAGGAATCGAACCCTATTAGATATGGTTCGTTCTATGATGAGCAAAAGCTCACTACCTCTGTCATTTTGGGGTTATGCCATAATCTCTGCTGCCCGAATTTTAAATATGGCTCCAACCAAGAAAGTGGAGAGAACACCTTTTGAAATATGGCATGGAAGAGTTCCATCTTTGTCATATTTAAAAGTATGGGGTTGTGAGGCTTATGTAAGACATGATACCTCAAGCAAATTAGAACCCCGATCCACTAAATGTATCTTTGTAGGATATCCTAAAGATGATTTGGGATATTATTTCTACGATCCTAATGAGCAAAATGTATTTGTTGCTCGAAAGGCTGAGTTCTTGGAGACTAAATTCCTTATGGAAGGAACTAGTTCTAGAACAGTGGAACTTGAAGAAGATCAAGAACCACTGACAGATACACACTTGGGTGACACTAGCTTTCAACAAAAATATGTTGAAGATGATCAAGGAGTTGATCAAGGCACACAAAACGTTCGCAGATCTGGTAGAGCTTCTTATCCACCTGAAAGATATGGATTTCTTATGGATGAATGCTATATGATGGTTTCTGATGAACCTACCACCTACCATGATGCAATGTCCAAATCGGATTCGGACAAATGGTTAGAAGCCATGAACGCTGAGATGCAATCCATGTATGATAACCAAGTTTGGGAATTAGTTAATGAACCACCAAATTCCAAAGTAGTTGGAAGTAAATGGGTGTTCAAATTGAAACACGATATGCATGGAAACTTGCTTACTTATAAAGCTAGACTTGTAGCAAAAGGTTTCACTCAAACTCGAGGGGTCGACTATGATGAAACTTTTTCGCCCGTGGCAATGCTAAAGTCTATTAGGATATTATTTGCCATAGCCGCTCATTATGACTATGAGATATGGCAAATGGATGTCAAAACCGCTTTTCTAAATGGATATCTTGAGGAAGATGTCTATATGGATCAGCCTGAAGGTTTTGTCGATCCTAAACATCCTAATAAAGTATGCAAGTTAAAGAAATCAATCTATGGATTGAAACAAGCATCAAGAAGCTGGAATCGTCGTTTTGATGAAGAAGTCAAGAAATTTGGCTTCATCAAAAACGCTGATGAAGCTTGTGTGTATAAGAAGGCCAGTGGGAGCATCATTACCTTTCTAGTATTATATGTCGATGACATTCTTCTATTTGGAAATGATATTCCAACCTTGGAAGGTGTAAAAGCCTGGCTTGGAAGTTGCTTTTCCATTAGGGATCTTGGTGAAGCCGCCTATATTTTGGGAATAAGGATCTATAGGGATAGATCAAGGCGCTTAATAGGTTTGAATCAAAGTGCATACATAGATAAAATCTTGAAAAGGTTCAAGATGGAAAACTCTAAGAAAGGTTTAGTACCTATTCAAAGAGGAACTATATTGAGCACTTTGTCAATCTCCTAGCTCAAAAGTTGAGCAAGAGAAAATGAATGGAATCCCATATGCATCTGCTATAGGATCCATCATGTATGCTATGATATGCACGAGACCGGACGTGTCATGCGCTTTGAGCATGACAAGTAGATACCAGCAAAATCCAGGAGATAGTCATTGGATGGCTGTCAAGAATATATTGAAATATCTTAGAAATACTAAAGATATGTTCTTAATATATGGATCTGGTGAGGAGGAGCTCGTTGTAAAGGGTTACACGGATGCGAGTTTCCAAACTGATCGAGATGATTCTCGATCACAATCGGGGTACATCTTCATTCTAAATGGAGGAGCTGTTTCTTGGAAAAGCTCGAAGCAAGATGTGGTTGCATTGTCCACTACAGAGTCAGAATACATCGCCGCCTCTTTGGCAGCACAAGAGGCTGCATGGTTGAAGAAATTCATTGCCGATCTAGGGGTTGTTCCTTCCATTCAAGAACCCCTAGAAATCCTTTGTGATAACGAGGGCGCAATTGCTCAAATCAAAGAACCTCGTGCGCATCAAAAGACTAGACACATTGAGCGGAGATTCAACTACATAAGGGATGAAGTTGAAAAGGGAAAGATATGTATTCGCAAAGTTCACACCGATCAAAATATTGCGGACCCACTCACGAAGCTCCTTGAAAGGCCTAAGCATGAAAGTCATACTTGTGCCATGGGACTTCGATATTCTAGTGATTGGATTTGATCTATTTTATGTATTTGGATATCGGAACGTTTGTATTTGTTAACACTTTTATATGAATATTGGTATTATGCATTTAAAGTGTGTTATGTTCCATTTTTTTTTGCATGTTTAAATCCATGAATAAATTAGTTATTCTAAATGTCCGTAGTCGATCATATTTGTGGGAACAAATATGAATGTAAGACTGTTATGAACTTGGATTGGTAGATGTTCAAAAGGTTTTCAATATAGAGCAATGTGTTGCTGCCAAGGTTCATAGATATTTGTGGGATACAAATATTGGACTGACCTGCACTCAAGCATTACTACATGGAATCTTTGTGATTGATCATAAGTAATCCTGATTTAAAAGGCGAATATCATTGTGTCCTCAGACCTGAGATACATATTGGGTCTTGATATTCACTGAATATTACACTTTGACTTGGTTCTTCGCTGTTCTGAAACATGGCAGTACATAAGGCTAAGCTCAGGTATGATATAAGGTGATTGTGAAAGACGTATGTAGTCGAAATGGGATTTGTCCCTCTTATTCGTTGAGAGTTAGATGTCTAAGGCCTGTTACAAAGTTAAATCAATAGAGAATGATCACTCTATGTCTTTAGGATTTAACATGACATCTGTGACAAAAGGAAAAATGATCGATTCACCTAAATCATTTCAAGTAGAGACTTGAAGGGGATGATGTTATTGAATGGCACTACGTCACACGTATTAGGGGTAGCAAACCGTTGTTAGGCGGTATTTGCTATTTGCGTCAATATTCTATGAATCTTGTGCAAGTGGGAGATTGTTGGAATTTCGGATGCCCAAGACACATATTAAATTGACGTGGCTAGTATGTGATGATCCAAGTCAGGTCATACCCAATAACAAGTTAGACAAACACTTATGATATGTATTTATATGATATGATCTTTAAATAAATATCAATACTTGAAGCATTTAGGAAATGGGTTTCTAAATAAATGCACTTGAGAAATATAAGTAAATTATATGGATAATTTATTTTGAGAAATATGTGAATGTGTTTATTTGGCAAAATAAACACTTATGTGTGTTATGTATAATACATAATATGTTACATAAGGTATATAACATGTTATAATACATTTATATATATTGTATAAAAGGAAAATGCAAGTGGATTTTGAGTTGGTGAGACCCATGTGGTCTCACCTTGTGGCCAGCCAACCCCACCCAAAAATGCACATGCATTTGCTTGTTTTACATAACCCACTAGCTACATTGGAAACACACAATTGTTACATGCATTTGCTATAGTGTTCTCTCAACTCTCAAGTGCAAAAACTCTCTCTTTTCTTCTCTTGATTTTGGCACAAACAAGGCAAAAGGAGAAAGTTTTTTTAAGTCTAAATCCTAGCATATTTGGGTGTTTGTTGGAGACTTGGGGTATGCAAGCTTGAGGTACTTCTATCTTGAAGACTTGGCCTTTCTAGGAACATCATCTTCTTCATATCAACCTTCTCATAAGCTTGGAAGAAGGTAGTCTTCTAAACACCCTATGGTTGTTATTTTGATTGTATGACATTCATATACATGGATCCTTATTGTTTGGGGTTTTCTTTTATATGTTAAAATTTGATTTTAACTACATATAACATAATGAAAGGTTCATTTCTTCCGCTGCGTTTTTCATGTTTATAAGGAAAATATGACTTTGATAAAACCCAAAAGACCCAACAGATCGATCAGCGTTCTGGTTAGTCTGATGATCGGTTTGATGATCGCCATTACGGGGTGTTTCATTTGCCGATGCTGCTCCGGGCGGAGTGATGGCTAGGGCATTTTCGACTGTTTCTTGGGCGTTTTGTTCAGAGCTGGGTGGAACATTAGCCATTTTCTATAAACTCGATTCGCCGTAAAAAACAGAATGATTGTTTTTGGGGATCTGAATGCCGGGTCCCACGGATGGCGCCAAATGTTTGTACACCGAACCGAGGTTAGGATGAAGATGGGATGATGGGTGTTTTGAGATCGTTCGTTGGCGATTCCCCGAAAGTAGGGTTCTAGCCTCTTTACGCCAATTGAACGAGATGTGTGTGAATATGTGTATATAAGTGATTTAAGTCGTACCTTGGTGGTCTTTTGGATCTCCTATTTATAGGAGATAATTCGAGCAGGAAGTAATTGGCGCCAAAATAGACTTTTCCTAGGGTTTCCTAGGTCTTCGATTTGTTTTAACTATTCCCTTAATTATCTGCTCGTAAAGGTAAAACCGAATCCCTTTATTTAAGGATGATTAGTTTCTTTCCTTTTTGCTTTGCGCGGCATCTGACGTTCTTTCGTGCCGCAACTTATTCTGTTGTCGCTTTGTGCGACAGGTTTCTGTGTATCGCAGGATGGGTACACCATCAACATGCTCATTTGTTTTTTAAGTATCCTTACTCTTTGCAGGTTTGGGATGTAGTTCGTTTGAAGGTTGATTTTCAATTTCCTTCTGCTCGATGGGATGATGTTGTTAATGAGGTATTGATGTTAGCCTATAAGAAATCGGCCAAAAGCATTGTGACGAAACTAGTTTTTGCTGCTTCTGTTTATTTTATATGGCAAGAAAGAAACGCAAGATTATTTCGCCATATGAAAAGATCTTCAAGACAACTTGCTGATGCTATTATTCAGACGCTTCGATTAAAGCTGTTTACGGTTCGTTTCAAGAAGTCAAGAAGATTGGATGAGTCGAGGATTGCTTGGGGGTTATCTTCTTAATCGTTTTGCTCTCTTATCTTATATTGATGTTTTGTTGTAATATAGTGCTCTGACATGTTTTGTAATAGTCAATCTACTATTCTGCTAGATTGCCTTATCTTTATTGATATTTATACTATAACTAGGGATAATGGTTTTTTACCGGAAAAAAATGTTTGAATTTAGTTGAGTTGTATAAGTAGAAGAAAGAGAGATTAATTATTTAGTAAAAAATTGGGTTAGATTTTATGGTGAATGAGAATAGTCTAACAAGTAGCGAAAACAAACGTGCGAGACCGATTTAGACATGCGACAAACTCACGTCGAGATGTTAGTCACGTCACATACGTTTCTTTGACACACGCAGCCCCTCCTTCCACACAGATACACACATGATACAATACACCACCCTCAATCATCATATCATATATCATATCATATAATATAATATAACAATAATATAATAATAATACGATGTACGTATATATGTATGAATTGTATCAAATCCCTAATATATTGATTTCAGATATAATAATTATTTTAATCATAATCTTCTAAATTAAGTGTTCCATTTTCCCTCCTCATAATTTGATAAATAAATCAGGCAAGTCTTTTCCTTCCCATTTCTTTTAATTATTATTTCAATTTCTATTAATTATGCATTTGATTGCTATTTTATGGAGATGAATACTGCTTAATTCTGCCCTATGTTATATACATATATATATATATATATGATTTCTTATTTTTATTATTGGTTAATGCAATTCCAGTCATTGTTTGACCTCAGGTTTTGATTGGACAATAGTTTTATCCTTCAAGAAACAAGTTAATACTGTATAACTTGGATCTACATGAGGTCTTTTAATGTTGTATTATTAATATGTCAAATGTTGTTTTGCAATGCAGTTTTTAGTATTGGAGTTCACACCAAATGGCTTTATCTGGAGTGCATTCGGGTGGACTTTTTGAAACCGTGGAAGTCACCCGCTTCTGTAATAATTTTCCGGCAACGTTGATACAAACAAGTTGCTTGCCTAAAATGCGGACAAATTTTGGTTCCTTTTCAAAGCAAACATCAAAAATTAGGTGTTCGTTGTCAAGAAAAGCTCTATCCTCGTTGGAATTTGAAGTGGATGATAGCGTTTCCAGCCCGGATTCGTGTAGAGAAGAATTCAGCCATGTTGTGAAGTTTAAGTTTTCTGATTTTAAGATTAGTGATCGTGTTAGCATTGGTCTAGGTGGAAGGGTATGGAAATATTTAATTTGTTTGTGATATATTATTTATTACAAACGTCATATGTGATGTGTTATTCGATTTTTTGTGACCGACTACCTTTACGTAGGGGGATGAGGCTGTTTTTGAAGCTATTGTTAAGGATCCTGAAAGGTAAGTTTTTACTTGGGTTAGGTTTTCTTATATATGGGGAAATCTGACTTTATGAATCTGCAGTCCCTTGAATAATACAAGAGTGGTGCTTCGACAACTTACCAGTGTTCAAGCGCAACGCAGAGGGAAACGTGCTATACAGGTGCTTGACTGTGTCAATAGAAAGTTTGTAATTTTATTACATCTCCTTTATCAGTGGCTCTCACATTCTTTGCAATCATATTCGGGTGCAGGTGTTAAAGAAACTGGCTCGTCGTAAATTGATGTACCATTCCTATTCTATGCTAGTTCATGGTTACGTGTGTTCCCAAGCAATGGAGGATGAGGGCTCATTTGTTCTTGTCCATGGGGTAAGGCTTGGTTTTAAAAATCGCGCTTTAAGCGCGATTAAGCATTAAGCGTTCCTAAGCGCTAGCATAAACGCTTTATTGTACATTAAGCGTAGAGTGTACATAAAGCGTGCGATTTTTGCGATTTTTAGCGCTTTTTCAATAAGCGCTAGGCGCTAAAAAGCGTAAGATTTTTGTAAAAAAGCGTTCTAATTTTTGTATTCATCTCCTTGCTGCTGTAAAAAGTGAAGATAAAAGTGATTAGGGCTCTTAGTTTAACCTTAGAACCTTAGAACCTTTAAGCAACCTACTTTTGAATACCTATCTGGCCATCTTCTGTGATTTTTAGTTTCTAGCTGTTCTGTTGTTTTGCTACTTAAAGGTGCCTATGCTACATAAAAGAGTTTTTGATATACATATATAATGGCATTGATGGTATTTTATATATAATGGTGTTTTAGTATTATTTATGTGTTATAAATACTATATATATAATTTATAATATTTTTATAAAAGTGTGCGCTTCGCGTACGAAAATCTCACCGTTTTTCCGCTTAGCGCTTTACGCTTTGGAAATGGACCTTATCGCTTTTGTGCGCTTAGCGCTTTTTAAAACCAACCCGGGTAAGTCATAATCTAAGTTCAGATTTGGTGTACACCACTCTGTATAGACACAAGTACCCTTCATTCTCCATGATGTAGATTAAACTTGGTCTTAAAAAGTGTTAAAGGTCTTGGAGTGTCATGTGGTTAACTAATGTTTTACGTGTTAGAGGTTTCAGAGTGTCATGGGGTTTTATTTTCCTCTATTTTCAGTATCACGCTAGCTTTTCATTGGGGCACTGGCTTCGACAGGCGGATTGGCTCCCTACATTAGAAGCGACACTTGCTTTAGATGAAGAATCTGTGAGAAGGGTGGGTGATGATACGGTTGGTGGCCCTGCCGTCTCCCGCCAGCTACGGGTTACTCGAATCGTGATGAGAGATCTACTGATCGGGGTATATGTTGTATTGGTCCTGTTGTTTGTTTATGTGCACACACATACACAATCATAACTATTTCTGTAATATAGACATGGCATTGAAAGGATAATAATGTTTCTTTTGATTGATTGCATTAGGTAAATTACTTACATAGTCATGGACTCGCCCATACCGAGCTTAGACTGGAGAATGTTCATATAAGTCCACTTGATAGACATATTAAAGTGAGTATTAACCTTTTTTTGATTCTAATTGTTCTAATATCATCTTTTAAAATTATACACTTGCTGCTTTATTGAGGGTATTTGCATGCCAGATTATCAGTTTATAATTAGATACTCATGTCATCATTCGTCCTTTCTTCTATATCTGATAAGTGAGACTGAGATTAACTCAGATCTGGAGTTACTACTAGGATCCCAAGACCGGGAAAAACCAGAGTTATAAGATTTTCTCTAATAAAGTTTGTGATATTGTCATCCATCCCTGTTATCTTTCATTAAATGGAGGAATTCAAGACCTAGCTGGTAGTATATAAGACTACTATAAGTTACCCTCCTAATTAAAGAAAAAGAAAATGTTTTAGAAGGTGGATTTGAGTTTTGACCCATTAAGTTGAAGTTCTTATTAGATAAAGTGTGGCTATAACCTTTGAAACTTCTGCTTAAGGGACACATGGCAGAAAAATACACTTGTAGAAGTCGACAACATGTTCTAATTTTCCAAGTGTCAATTTAGGAGGCCTTTTAGACCAGCTTTAGGAAGGATAGTTCTTTAAGAAATTCCTTCCCAGATCTCAATTATCTTAGGGCTAATTGCTTAGAAAGTGCTTCAACTTTGACACTTTTGTTTTTGTGGGGCTCTAACAAAAATAAGTTCTATTGTGAGGAAGGAAACCGGTTAAAACATTTTTTGTGAGGCTCCGTACAAGTAGCCTGTTAAAAATATTTTTAAAACACATTTTCTTTTATTTTTAACTCATTTACTGATTAGATGGATATTACACATCATTTATAAATAGACTCATTTTTCCTCATAGATAATCCATCATCTGTGTATATTTCTATATATCCCTATCCTTATGTATATTTCTACTTTTTGTAACCTCAGCATAATCATCAATTCACACATCCATTCAAAATCTGTATCTTATCTTTTATCTATATCTCTTCACTGCCACAACATTTACAATCCAGATCAATAACAATAGTATCATCATGGATTGCTTAACCTTTCAATAACATTAATCTCACCATTCCCATTCTAAAGAAAACCCTAAAATCAATAAACCCTAATCACACCACCACAATCCCAACCCAATTCTACTTTCACATACTCACAAGACCAAACTAAACTGATTCATGTGTGTAAGATAATAAAAATTGAATCATCATATATGTATGTATGTATGTATAAGAATGACAATAAAGGTGGGAGAGAAGAATGAGGGGGTGGTGCGTGGTGGTGTAGGCTATCGCCGGCAGTGGTGGTGGTGCGTTGTGGCACCTGGTGATGAGACAAAACAACCGCTGCTGCTTCTTCTTTTTGTTTTACAAATCCCGCAACCGCCAATAACAATTACCGCCAGAGATGATTGTGTGGGAGATTCTGGCGAGCTTCATTTCCGACGACGATTTCTCTATATGTATATGTATGTGTATATGAATAGGAATATGTATAGATCTATGCGTATATGATTTGTATTCCGTTGACCATCGACAAAGGTTGTAGTTTATCAAAATAGGTGGCTGATTTTGTTGAGTTTTTTGATTTGCATAAAAGATAATTGGGTTAATTTGTTGTTATATATATGTACATAAATAAATTGGGTGATATTATCAAAATCGGCATGATTTTGTTGTTGAAATACATGGGTTAATTGTTATTATTATATATAGATGATGAACTATGTGACAGATAATTAGTAGATTAAAAAAGAAAAATACAGCCGGTTAAAAATATTGTCCACATCAGCAAAAGCAGGTCATAATCCCACAAAAGAAATTTTAGCCGGTTTCCTTCCTCACAATAGAACTTTTTTTTGTTAGAGCCTCACAAAACAAAAGTGTCAAAGCTGAAGCACTTTCCAAGCAATTAGCCCATTATCTTGAGGCTAAGTAGGGTAAGTGCACTCTTGGTATCTTGTTTGGAACTTTGGTAAAAATCTTGCAAACCTTGTTTTTACCTGAAGTAAAATTTTATATTCTATTATTCTTGTACCTGTTGGTAAACAGCTTTGCCAACTATTGGGTTTATTGGCCTAATTATAATGCTATATCTAAGTAGTTAATATATAAATAGCGGTTATAGCGGCCGAGGAACAATATTTGAAACATTAGTGTTAATACTTGCAAAAGTAAGTGTTTCTTTAAGTTTGGACCAAAAAAAATTTAATTTAAAAAAAAACGCTATAGCACTGCTATTTTTACTGCTATTTGGACCGCTATAGCACCCATATCGGTAAAGTAGTGCCTATAGCGGGACAGCTATTATGAACGCTATTTTGCTTTAGGACCGTAACCGCTATAGCGCCGCTATTGATACATAGTGCTCTATACTATGTAATTTGCATTACATCTTATCTGTTGGTCTCTTTGCTGATCCTGATTAATTTCCAGATTAAGCGTTTCTTTAGTATATCAAGTTATGAAGCAAGTATGAAATATCATTGCTATTTCAAGATTTTGTATCATCTATTTGCATACTAATGATATGAGAGCATCAATGCTTAATCGTGATATATCCCCTACTCCTTACAGCTCTTTAACTTTTTTTACCAGGTAGGAATATTGGGGAATGCTGCTGACTTTTTTGAGGATGATTCAAACAACACGGATAGACAACAAATGATGATTGCATTTGACATGAGGTATGCACCAGAAAAAAGTAAAAGGAAGGAGGAAGTTATCCCATGGTTATCCCATGCTTTTCTTTTTTAAAGTTATGAAATATCCTCATTCTGATCTTAAATTAAATTAGATGTCTTGGATTCATGATGGTAAAGATGGTATTGCGGGAGCTTATGGATCCTATTATATTTACGAAGTTCAAAGCATTCCTTAATAAGGTAAGACATCAAATACACTTTCTCATATGGTGTATCTTCAAAGATTGAATGAACATCTATCTATTAAATGAACACCCATCTATTCTGATTATCTATATAGGGAAACAATCCTTCCTGTTTGCGTGAGTTTCTACTAAGAACTTTAAATAGGAATTCATCACATGGAAATGTTGGTCTGCAAGTAAGGAAACTTCTTTTCAACATAATTGTATGTACACGCTTCATTGCCTTATTTATATGTATTTAAGGAACTGTTTGTTTGATGTCTTCAATTGCAGATGCTGGATAGGAACTGGGGTGCAGGTTGGCACCTGCTATCATTACTTCTTGCAGCTAAACCACTTGATAGAATAAGGTATTCTGTTGATGAGGGTAAACCTACTTTCATTATAATCTACACTCTACTTCAATCGTAAGAACTTTCAACTCATTCATATGGTAAAGGTTTTTGTTGCTCGAATATAAGTGTTGCTTATGGTTGTACTAAAAATTGCTTTATTTAACTGGCCATTTTGTCCCATAGGATTGTTTGGCTATTAGTCAAATGGATACTTACCATTAAACTACCTGTAGTTTTTCATTTGTAACAATTAACCCAGAAATATCCCACATGCTAAAACCAAAGTTCAATTTTTGTATGTTTCAACAGATAATTTTGGTGTCGTATGATGGTTAATTGGTCCAAAAAAAAAGTACATGTGGTTTTTGGAAGTTTTCCTTTTCTTTCTGAAATAGTTTTTCAATGACATTATTTTTCCTTTAAATCACACTAACCTAGTAGTCTAGTACCTTTAGTTTTGTACCAATCAACCATATCAACCCAGTAACTGTCTTACCAATTAATCATACCAACCAAAAAACTGTCCCTCTTGCGCAAATCAAAGATTAATGCTACACAATCACCATTGGAATTTGGACATGTATATTAAAACGACACAAAATAAAAACATTGTTTAATTGGTAAAATTGAGAAAGTACAAGTACTGTAAATTTTAGAGGGTTTACCCTCAGTCAAATACCTTAAGTACCCCGAAATTTTTCCTGCGGGGATCTAAGACAATAATAAGATCAAACATAACAATGGTCAGATAAACAACTATCGGCACCAAATTTGCAAAAACGAAAAAAAAATATATAATAAATAATTGGCATGTCAAATATGATAGGAGCTGTATTATGTTTCAGTAAACATATGATACTTTGAACAAAATGATTTAGGAGTTTTATGCCTAAAAAATATACTTTTCTCGACATCGTCATCTTTAACTAGTGTATTTCTTGTTTCAACATGTATCATACTATCTTGCAGATGTTTAGATGCTCTAAGACACCCCTTTTTATGTGGTCCGAGATGGCGTGTGAACCCGTCGATGGACATTATCAGGTGGAGTTTAGGATCAACTGCAGTTAGAATTACTGAGGAGTACATATATGGACAGCAACAGGTTTGCTTCTCTATACAGAGTTTTCAGTTTTGTGGTTAGAGGAAATGTTTTCATTCGTGTCATTGTATTCGGTTATTATCTATTTGACTATTTGTGTCGTTCCCGTGTTTCAAATTTTGCAAGTAGTAATGTAGAATGGTTATTGGATAGATCTAAATGAAACCTTCACCTTTACTAACTATATTAGAGTTTTCTGTTTATGTTCAGCGCATCAGGCTCGCTCACTTCCTTGAGTTGATGGAGATGTTGAATCCTTACTCGAAGGCAAAGGTTAATACATATACTCTTTTTGTTGAAGTTCTTGGCACAAATGCATTCCTTTTGTACGGGTTAAAACGGGTTAGGTTGACCAACAAAACAATTTTTATCCACTTTTTTATTTTAATGCGTTAAATATGCGGAAGCTATATTGTAACATCAAGGTAATATGCATTAAAGTTTGGGAAACTCGTGACATGCACTTGACCAGGATTGGGATTTTGTTTAGAAAAAGTATAGTATTTTATATTATATGTACGAGAAAATTAGAAATAGGCTAAATACTTCAAACTTAAACCTATATTGGTTAGAAACATTAAAATAATGCTTCAAAGTTAAAACATGATTGTTTAGTAACATAAAAAGTTTGACTGAACCACCCGAGTAGGCTGAGTTTTACTTGTGTTTACCCGAGTTTGAGCATGTTTGACTTGTTTAACCGCCGAGATTGAGTGTGAAAACTCACCTAGTCTGCCAAGTCTTACAAACTTCTATGCCATATAGTTATACCGGTCCAAATTCAGTAAGGACACATATTTGAAGTATTGATATGGGTCATCGCGGTGGGATATTTTAATATTAGTATAAATATCTGCTTAATTATATTTATACTAAAAAGCTATATGCTTTTACAAGGTATCTATGCATAGAAAGTACAACTATGTATTGCATAACTACAACAAAAACAAGCTTTAACGGTCGTTAAATGTAGTCACAAAATCTGTTGCAAAACAGGTCCTTATATTTAACGGTAATCAACGGCCGTTAGGTTACGTGACACAACTTTAACTGTAGATAATAGTATAGATTTTATTGCTACAGGTACAACTATGTATTGCGTAGATATAACAAAAACAATAAATATCTTTAATGGTCGTTAAGTGTAGTCACAAATTTGCTGCAAAATAGGTCCTTTTATTTAACAGTCGTTGATGGCCGTTACATTACTTGACATAACTTTACTGTATTTGATAGTATAGCTTGAGGTACAACTATGTATCGCGTAGATAAAACAAAAAACTAAAAAAAGTTTTAACGGACGTTAGGTGTAGTATCAAAATCTACTGCAAATCAGGTCCTTCATCATTTTCTTTATTAGCCGTCAACAATCATTAAATAACTTTTAATTTAATGAAGTCCACTTACAATATGTTATGCCCGCAACAAAGTGCAGGTAAATTTACTAGTTGAAATCTGAAAAGTCAAGCTTAAAAGCGTCGATAACTAATAGATTAGTGTTATTACTTGGAGAAATTAGTGTTTAAGTTTGGACCAAAATAAATAAATAGAAAATAGTATGAAACCTAATAAATCGATATTCCACCGATATTTGGACGTATATCGACGGGATATCTCCAAATCATATCAAATCCTGCGCTAGTAATCATACGTGATGATAGATAGACCTGACACATCGCGCTCTCAATACTCCAACTATCTTACCAAGCAAGGTTATAAGAATTCGCTAGATCGACCCAGAAATCAAGATTAGATGGGGGATTAGGGGCTTGAGGGTTCGAGTCGGCTGGGCTCTGCCCAAAAATCGGTCAACGTGTCAGAATTGGGTCCACTATGGTTAAACTCGGCTGATTCGGTTGACTCGTAAAAAAAATGGTCGGATGAGTAAAGACTTGGCTCTAAACAGTAGTGGCGGATAGTGGTGGTCATCGATGATGGTTGCCTCTGTGGTAGATCGGCAAGTGAAAAATAGAGAGGGAGAGGGGAGAGAGAGAAAGAGAGAGAGAGAGAGAGAGAGAGAGAGAGAGAGAGAGATCGGCAAGTGAAGATAAGAGAGAGAGACTTGTTTTTTAGTTGTTGCGGTCTTGGCGATGGTGGTGGATCCATGGCAGTTTGACCGTTTTCATTGTTATTGAAGGATAAATATTAATGTACAGATATAGGTATAGAGGAGAGAAAAATAGATATGATGAATAATTGGTGTCATGTTATCCCATCACATTAATTTTCATTTTGATCCATAAAATTTTGATATTTTTAAGTTTGTTTATGTTAAAAGATTATATAAAATTACAAAGAAATATATATAAATACCCAATCCGATCACAAGTTTTCAGAAAATTCTGACTCCCCCTTCGCTGACTAGTCACGAGTTCTCCAACCTCATACCAAGCAAATGCATCTATCTCCTAATCTAAATGATGCATAAAACACGCAATAACTCAAGCACAACGGAAATTAAACAAAATGGAATTAAATATTTTTGGTATTTTTTGGATTTTATGAAATAAACAAGAAAACAAGACAACAAAACATGACTGATAAAATAAAAGGATAGGTAAAAGGATCCACCACCAAGATTCATAAAGGCCGAGCCACCGGAATCAAGGATAAAGCCAACCCACCACTATGTTTGATAAAGGTCTAGCCACCATATACACAGATAAAGGAATAGAAGATTTTGGATCTCACCACTATATTTGATAAAGGACGAACCACCACAAATATAGATAAAAGGATCTCTCCAAACCACCAAGATCAAAGATCTATAAAGGTAAATGGAGATTTTTAAGAAATAGAGTCTGCTCTATTAATTTCATATAATTCAACATCCAAAACTGATTTTACAATGAGAAATACAATCCCTATTTATAGCCACATAAACTATTTCCTAGGAGTTATCGAAATAATTATAAAATAATCTAAAAGCTGTCATGTGCAAAGGACAACCACTAATTTATTAGCCAATGGGAAATGGATGGATAGAGCTTCTAGAAAGATTCCTTTTGTAAGAGGGCCCACAAACCGTTGGAAATAACGTGGGCACTCATTCCTTGTCATCTTCTTTGGACAGCTGTCATCCTTCCTTTATTGGACCCCACAAGCCTCCGTCAGAACACTTCTGGAATAAACTGAAATCATGACTTCCACCGGAGACGTACATCTGGAGCATCCATCTGGAGACTGTAACTGGTCACTGGAGAGCTTCAGTGGACTGGTGGGCTTCAGTGGAGAACTTCACTGGTGGATTTCTGATGGTTGTATTTGGAGCTTCTTGCCACTGGAGAAGTGTTACAACTGGTGGCTAAACTGGTTCAGCGAACACTTGTCTGAAATGGGCTATCGCTGGCAGAATTAGCATGGCTTGCTCAGATGGCATCACTGGCTCAGAATTCTGCTTTAGCTCAGAAATGGACTTCAGCTCAGAATTTAACTTCATTTTAGAATCTTCTTTTATCTCAGAATTTCTAGTCAGTTCAGTCGATTTGCTCAGCTCACTGGCAACGGTTAGTTCAGCGAATCTGGACATTTCTGCATCACTAAACCTGAAAATAGGATGAACAAGGAAACAAATTTGTCATAATTTCCTCCATGACCACATGTTACCCTGGGACGAACACTAATAGGACGAACAAAGAGTAATGCTCTAGCATAACCTATCTTAAAGTTCCAACACTAATATCTCGTAAAAAGTATTAACTTTAAGCATAGGGTAGTAGACATGAGCTCGGGTCACTCGAGTTAGCAATTAAAGGCTCGATCTTGGCTTGTTAAGTATTTCAAGCCTGAGTTAACGCCAAGAACCTGGAGTCGAGCTCGAGTTATTCAATAAAAACTCGACTCTGTTACTGCCCTACGTTTGACCTGTTTCGTTTTTATCCGAAATTACTTATTATACTCATCCAACTCGTAATTATTAATATCTAAATCCATCCTGATTGGTATTTTGTATTTGGATATTTGCACTTGATATACATTCTTTCTTTGGTACTGATTTCCAATGTGACCATATGTTGATACCTCTGATCTTGTTAGCTGTGGGCATAATTATGTACACAGACCTGCGAAAATGTGTGAATTGGCAGGCTAAAACACTTCTTTTTGAATAGGCCGGGTTGATATATCCATAATACTTTTTCTCCAAGATTTAAGTGAGGTTTATATTACAATACTGTGCTGTGTTATGAACACAAAATATATACATTACAACGATAATCTATTTTTTGAGAATAATTCTAGTTAGTTATATGCAGTAGAAAGGAAGACTCCAGATTTGTTCGACCCTTATGAACCTTTTTAATACAGTTTTTCCCAGTTTACTCATTGGGATATAATTTAACCTAAAGTAACTTGTTAATAAATTGAGGGTCAATTTTGCCACAAGATTCAACTTGGCAAGTGTGTTGTTTCTATTTTATGCTTTGTTATCTGCAACAAGAACCAACTTGTTTATTATGTGCAGAACTGGCTGGGGTTGCTACCCGGAAAATGGAGATTGGTATACTGCACAGGCCGCCACATTGGGTTAACCACTCGCCAAGCACCTTCTCGTGTGCTAATTGGAGATGTGCACCTTACAATAACCCAACCATCAAAACCGAAACTGCCACTTTCATTTACTTCGGATATAGGTTTCGGGGTCTTGGTTGGCAAAAATTGGCCACATGACAAGATCGGCATTGATGGAAAACTTCAAGTAAATTCCACATTCAAAATAACATCTGGAAAACGACTTTATCAAAAAGAAGAGAAAAGTTCTTTAAATCTACCATCAATTGCCGATAACGCACAAGAATCAGCAATCAAGAAATTATCAGGCAAAAAGTGGAAAAAGGCATTACATCATCAAGAGATACCCTCAAGTCTCCCGGTGGTCAAACTAATGTCAAAGGACATTGATGTGACTCTAGCGTTAGATGAGCCATTGACAAAAGACATTGGGGCTGCAAAGGTTGTGATTAATGAAGTTCGAATGCAAATTCCACCAGAAATGTTTGATTTGTCTAAGATTGTTTGTGGTACATACATAGATTCTAGGATGTTGGTCCTTCGTAGCGTCAGTGGATCTGCGCTTTTGTTTACGCGGGTATGTAGCATCTGATGTTAATATCTATATTTATATTGTGAAAATCCACTTTTCAACTTTTAACTTTTTTCAACTTTCAACTTTTCAATATTTAATTTCAACAATGTACACATGATGCATGATGTGCTATACGTTAATGCATACAACTTTCTCTCCTCCATAAATCATTTTATTTTTCTAATTCTTTCAAAATCTTTTATCTCAAAAACCGTACATCAATAATTTATAAAAATTATATGAGTGTTCTTAAAATTTCATGATCTTTCATTAGAGATGTCATTCGACATACTTTCGACGAATTTTAAATCCGAGTATGGAGCTCGTACGGCTAAGGCATTTGACTATTATACTCTATATATATTACTTCCTATGACATATCACACTTTATGACTTATCACTCTCGTCATTGTATCGTCGCAACGCACGGATCCTTGCTCTCGTTGTAATTAATGGTTTGTAGATATGTAGAGACATGCTAAAATGCACATTTATCGTGTACAAATAATTGATTGAATCGTTGTAGTGCTACAGACTCGAAACGGTTAGAGTATTAAAAGCAAATATCGGTCAAGCGGTGGGTTATTAATACCTAATTCATCCGAGTGGACTCTTAACTACTGTATTTGCATTAGATGGATGCTATGAAGATGACTTATACCAAAAAACAAAAATTTCAAATATACTAGAGTGAAGGCCCGCCGGGTTTCACGGTTGTTTTGTACGGCCGGGCTTCACGGGTTATTTTATACGTTTGTAAGATTGTTGTAGTCACATAGTACTTCAGATCGAAAATTGGATCAAAGTTGGTTAATTTAACTCACAATCATACTATCTCACAACTAAATTATAACTCTAATGTATATAAATGTGTAAGGATGACTCGATATGCTCCTGAAGAGTTCCTCACTTCAACGGCTTGTTCTATTATGTTGTGATTTCTTGCAATGGCTTTATCTACAAACGTGTCATCAAAAGTCGTCTGATACATGAAAACCCAATTCTAGCCCATTATTTAGGTAGTAGTCACGACCCCCTCACTGAGAGATTTTTACTTGCATATCACAAAGACTAATTCCTTTTTTTCACCATAATGTCGCTTTTTTGTTATCTTTTGCCTTACCATTTACCTCATGTATAAGAACCGTTGTATGTGTGTCGTTGATTCCAAAACGTCTGATATAGCCTGATTTATTAATCGCCATAATGTACAATAAAATGCGAAACATAGCATTTAGACCATGATATCAAAGTAATATACTAATGGCAGAGAGGGTACACCTCTACAATGATTCTTATTATTCTCCCTCAATCCTACTACAACAACATTACTTTACATAGCTTATAGAAAGAACAATAACACAAAAGCACTGGAAGTACTTCGGCTAGCAAATCAACTCCGTTTTTTGGATCTCTCTTGCTGATTACTTCCACGAACACAAGTCGTGAGAATTTTCAAGCTTGAACTTTAATTAATCCAATCAGTATCCCGTAAACCCAAAGGGGGAAGCCTAGCAATTGTAGTATAGATAATCAAACAACTGTGCATCAAAATATAAACTGGTCTTTTCATGCCAAAGGGATACTTTTAAGTTTGCGAGTACACTTCCAAGTGAGATTGTAACTAAAAACAACTAAAACATATAACTGGTAAATATAAGCACTATAAACCCCAAAATGCAAAATCTAGTAACGCATGAAAACTTGTATGATATACACAGCAAAAAATATAGATAAAAATACATTAACCTTACATATTATTATCATTATTAGGATACTGAAATCCAATTAATAGAAAAATTAAAAATAAATATAAAAGTGTAAGAGGAATGAAGCCTAATATATAAAAATTTCCAAGAAGAAAAAAAAATCTAGTTGTGAATATGAACAAAACCTGGTTAGGATAGAAAAAGAAGGGGTGAAAGACAATTAAGTTATCAAGAGAGATTTGAACCGATGAGAGACTTGAGCTTACTTTATAGGTACAATGATAGTGTACTAATTTGTAACATAAATAAGTGGTTAAGCAATGCATCCTATAGTAACTACATAAGCCCAGACCCTCCCCCAAAATGTTTACTTTCTTAATAAGGTCGTATATAAAAGTGGAAATGTTACCTTGGGTAGGAAATATCGGCATGACAACTACTGCACCCAAACTTGCCCCTCCCACGTGCAACACCCTTTCTAGCAAAGCAACTTTTGCTCTGGCCTTTGTCTTTCGTCTTTATCCTTCCTCATTCCTTGATCTAAATCTATGATATCAGTTTCCTCCCCTTTAACTTTGAAAGTTCCCAAATGAAAAAGAAAAATCAAAATACCAAAGTTCTTTTGACTATTGGAAATTAGGTTGTACCTTGCCCTGTTCCTAAATCAATTCCAATGATTTCATTATAATCTTAGTTACATCTTTAACTTACTTTAAGAAGGTAATTGTAACTATCATAGTCACATAAAACACTCATAGACCCGCGTATCTCGTATTGGTACGAAGTGTACCAAAACGGAAGTCGCTAGCGTTCCAATCGCTAGTGGTACGGTGAACCGAATTGGGGGGTAAGACGAACAAAAAAGTAAAGTAAACGCGACCCATTCTCATTGGTACGTCGAACCAAATCGAAAATATAAACGACTCAAATGTATTGGTACGCGTACCATTACCGTTTTGACTTCCCAACTACCAAAGTAAGATTCCAGGACTTATTTGAGCGGCAAAAAGAGTGTATCTTTTATGTTCCCAATACTTTTTGTAATTAATACTATCTTGTTAACAAAATAACTTATTTAATATTAATTACAAAATTAAATTTACATGTATATGATTCTTCTATATATACTAACCTTTACAGAGTTATATATCACCAAGACACCAACTTCTAATCTTCTACTACAATTTTTCCATTGACTATCAATTATCTTCAATGACAAAGGAAAAAGGAAACGAGTAGAATAGAAACTTTACGGCTGTTTTGTTCTTTTGTTGGGTTTTATCATGTTATTTTATCTTTATCTAATGAAATTTATAAGTTTTGTTTGCTTATGTTTTTTGTACATCGTACCGAATACATGGTACACCGTACCACTTCATACCGCCTCGTACCGAAATGAGCCTACCCCTCCGTACCGAATTCGTCACACCTAGCGAATTACGTACCCGAACCGCGTATCGCGTTTTATGTGACTATGGTAACTATATATATAAATCAATGAATTTATAGAAATTTGAAGGATAGAATTTCAAGCTAAAGCTCGAGAACAAATAAAAATGAAACCAGGTATGAAAACATGAGAAAAATAAACAAAACAACATACCATCTCCAAATTTTGGGTTTTAAAGCATCACAATAGAAACCATTGAATGTGTTTATCGGTCACAAATGCCCACTAATTGTAAATGACCATAGTAGCAGCTTTTCCTTAGTTGGAAATTTCATAAAACTTCTGTGATAGCCTTTAGGTTATTGTATTGGATCTTTGAACCCGACACAAAAATAATACTATGATAACGACCCTTTCGAGATATAGTTACACCACTCGAAACTTTCGTTAGGCAGTCTAACTTGAACTCACGATACAGATACAGATACACCACGCTAATTCAAATTAGTTTCCAGAATCACCTCCTAATGTTGCCAAAATTAGGATAGCAATGGAAGAAATATCCTCATTCAGAAAATAAAATTTAGAATTATCAAGTCTGTCTTTTCATTCAACTGTTTGGAGTACATAACAAAGAGAAATAAAATAACCACCACCTCACGTTCTCCTACACTTTTTAAAATGGTGGACTAAATCAAATAAATAAAATAAAGCAGAAATAAAAGAGCCGTGAAAATAAAACGTGGGGAAACAACACTCTTTATCTGATCACATTTTGAGGGGATCAAGTTGGACCAAGTTGACCCATTTTTGTTGATTCTGACCAGAATCCATTGGGCTTGTAGCTGGGCTTGATTCTGGTGGGACTGAGTCCGATGCACCCATTGGGTATTCAGGGGCTTGCCCATTATCCTCCCCGTCATCAAGGAAGTTTGTCCTCAAACTTGGAAGGGGCTCTTCGGGATCAAAATATGGTTGAAGATCTGCTACATTACAAGAGGTTGAAACATTTCCAGGGAGGTCAATCTTGTATACATTATCATTCACCTTTTCCAAAATCTTGAATGGACCATCTTATCGAGGACGCAATTTAGATCGACGCTTAGTAGGGAATCTTTCCTTTCGCATATGCAACCATACCAAATCACCTGGCTTAAAGAGGATATGTTTACGCCCCTTGTCTCGACGATACTTGATAAGCTCGTTATTCTTGGTGATTCTGTCATGAACTTTCTGATGGATGGTCTTAATTTCTGCTACTAAGTCACTTGCTTCTTTGCTGAATTTGCTAGTTGTATCAAGAACAGCAAGGTCAAGTGGCGTAGAGGGATTCAGACCATACACCGCCTTGAAAGGGCTAACACCAGTTGTTTTATTGGGAGCCCTATTGTAAGCAAACTCGGCCCGAAGTAACAGGTCTTCCCACTGTTTGAGATTTGTTGTAATGAGAGCTCGACGTAGAGATCCAAGAGTACGATTGGTAACTTCCGTCTGGCCATCAGTTTGTGGATGGCTGGATGTACTAAATTTGAGCTTAGTACTGAGCTTCCTCCATAGCGTTAGCCAAAAACGGCTTAAGAATTTACCATCTCTGTCACTCACCATTGTCTTTGGTATCCCATGGAGACGGACTATCTCTTTGAAGTACAAATTAGCCACTTGAACAACATCATAGGTGGTGTGACACGCGATAAAATGAGCCATTTTTGAGAACCTATCCACTACTACCATTACAGAATCTTTCTGGTGTTGGGTGCGTGGTAAACCAGTAATGAAGTCAAGACTAACATCTTCCCAAGGTGCAACTGGTACTGGTAATGGCATATACAGTCCATGGGGAGACGAGTGACTTTTAGCTCAATGACATGGTAGACATCGTCGAACAAAATGTTCAACATCACGAGCTAGTTTGGGCCAAAAAAAGTGAGCTCCTAACATATGGGTGGTTTTTTCAATACCTAGATGACCTGCTAACCCCCCTTCATGAGTTTCTTGAATCAACACAACTCGAATGCTGTGGCGAGGAACACATAGACGTTGCTGCTTGAACAAGAATCCACTAAAAATATGAAAATCACCAATGGCATGATTCTGACAATTCATGAATAGTGCACCAAAATCTGGATCAGATGGATATTCTTGCTTGAGGAGTTCAAACCCAATGAATTTTGGTTTGAGGTGACTAAGCAATGAGTACTTGCGGGATAGTGCATCTGCTCCTTTGTTCAGCTTTCCCAATTCATGTTTAATAGTAAAATTAAAGACCTGAAGGAATTCCACCCATTTAGCATGCCTAGGCGCAATTTATGTTGGCCTTGAATATACTTTAGAGCCTCGTGATCTAAATGTAGTATAAACTCTTTTGATACAAGATAATGCTGCCAATGTTCGAGAGCCCTAATTATAGCATAAAACTCCTTATCTTATGTTGAATAACGACGTTTTGCATCATTGAGTTTCTCACTAAAGTAGGCTATAGGGCGGCCTGATTGTGACAATACTGCTCCAATACCCACGCCGGATGCGTCACACTCAACCTCAAAAACATCAGTGAAACATGGCAGTGCCAAAACCGGAGCTGAAGAGAGTTGTCTTTTGAGTTCTTCGAAGGCCAGTTGTGCTTGTGGGTTCCACTGAAAGTGCTTGCACTTGGTAATCTCAGTCATTGGTGCTACAATGGTACTAAAATTCTTTATAAACCTCCGGTAGAAAGAAGCAAGACCATGAAAGCTTCTAACCTGCTGGATGGTTTGTGGGACGGGCCAATCTTGAATAGCTTGTATCTTTTTATCATCTACCTGGATTCCCTCTGCAGACACGAGATAACCAAGGAAGGTTACTTGGTTAACAAAAAAATCACATTTTTCCAAGTTACCATACAGTTTCTCGCGGTCAAGTACTTCAAATAACTTTTGTAAGTGGGATTGGTGATCTGCTTCTGTTCTACTATAGACAAGTATGTCATCAAAGTAAACAACAACGAATCTGCTGAGAAATGGCTTCAAAACCTGGTTTATCAACCTCATGAAAGTACTAGGAGCATTTGACAGCCCGAATAGCCAATCGTATAAACCTTCTTTTGTTTTGAAAACTGTTTTCCATTCATCCCCTTTGTATATCCTTATTTGATGATACCCACTCCTCAAGTCTACTTTAGAAAATACAGTGGCACCATGGAGCTCATCCAACAAATCATTCAACCGGGGAATAGGGAAACGGTATTTTATAGTGATCTTATTAATTGATCTACTATCCATACACATTCTCCATTCTCCGTTTTTCTTTGGCACTAGTAATGTTGGAACTGTAGACGGGCTAAGGGACTCACGTATAAGCCCCTTTTCTAATAAACTATCAACCTGCTTTCTAATTTCAATTGTTTCTTGTGGGTTAGTGCGATAAGCGGGTTTATTGGGTAAGGCTGCACCCGGGACTAAGTCGATCTTGTGCTGTATGGAACGCATAGGGGGTAATCCAGAAGGAATTTCGGCTCGGAAAACATGTTGGTATGATTTTAGAAGTGAGTGGGCAAGTGGGTGTGTGGCTGGTTGGGTTTTGTTCTCCTCTTCATCAAGCCCTAACAAAATAAACTCCCTAGCAGAGAGAAACTCATGTTGTTCTGACTTTAAAAGTGTGCTCAAAGGTGTGGGTTTTGAGGGAGGTGTGGTTGGAGAAATGGGGGTGAGGACTATTTTTCGGTTATTGTGAACAAAAGTATAGGTGTTTAAGTAACCATCATGTATTACTCGTCTGTCAAATTGCCAAGGACGCCCCAACAATACATGACAAGCATCCATAGGGATGACATCGCACCAAATTTCATCTATATATGATTTACCAATAGCGAAGGATAATAAAACTCGGTGGGATACTTGTATACCTTTTCCTTGGTTCAACAGTGAATGACGTAGGGTGACGGGTAGGATTCAATGTGTAAATTCAGCTTGGACACCATACTTTGAAAAGCGACGTTGGTACAACCGCCCCCATCAACTACAACAGAACAAACCTTGTGAGCAACGGTGCACCTCGTGTGAAAAATGGTCTCGCGTTGGAGTTTTTCCTCTCGATCAGGCACACTATTCAAAGCCCGTCAAACAACCAGTAATTCACCAATATCGGGACCAACCACCTCTTCTTTTGGTTCAACAGTGAGAGCTAATGGTTGTTCAGTGGTTTCACCACTAAAATCATATCCACCGGCTAATTCAAAATCAGTGATGGTAATAAGCCGTTTGTTTGGACATTCGGAGGCAATGTGCCCGATTCCTTGGCATCGGAAGCATTTTCGAGGAGCTTTCATGGGTTCAATGTTTTGACTGTTGTTAGTAAAAGGTTTAGAGTTTATTGGGTTAATGGATTTAGTTGGGGTGGGGTTTTTTGTTCGTGGGTTTGGTTTGAAATTGGGTCTAAATTCTTGTTTGCCTTTAATTCTTTGTTGAGAATCAACCTTATGGGCGAGAAGAGTAAGTTTGGCTAGAGTCTGGTATGTATGTAGTTCCACAACATGTGCAACTCTTGGTTCCAGCCCCCCCAAATAGCGGACTAGAGTCTGAGGATCATCTTCAGGGATATCACATTTCATTAATAGGTACTTAAAGTTACGTGAATAATCTTCCGCGGAACCTGACCCTTGTTTCAAAGAGTGTAACTGAGAGAAACTTGCCTGAATGTAATATGAAGGAAGAAATTTCTGCTTCAGCTTTTCTTTCATCTTCGGCCACGTTCGAATCTTCTCCTTTCCGGATCGTTCTCTCTTTAAACAGACATTAAACCACCATGTTGAGGCATACTTTCGGAGTTTCAATGCAACAATTTTCACTTTGTTGTCATCAGTAGTCTCCTTGTAATCAAATACCCGTTCCATAGTTCGAATCCATTCTATAAACTCGTCTCGATCTAACTTCCCGTCATATTTAGGTATGTCGACTTTAATATCATTAGGGTGCCAACCACCAGCCCCTCCTTTGTTAACAGACCCGCTCGAATTGGAATCTTCTCCCTGGTTTTAAGAGAGAATTAATTCTTGAATTTGATCTTGCATAGCTTTCATCTGTTGTGCCATTTCTTTCTTATCAGCCTTCATAGTCTCCAAAATCTTCTTCAGTTCAGCACTACTTCGGGTATCCGTTCCCATGCTCTGATACCAGACGATAGCCTTTAGGTTATTGTTTTGGATCTTTGAACCCGACACAAAAGTTACTATGATAACGACCCTTTCGAGATATAGTTACACCACAATAGAGTTCAAGAAAATAGCAGAATACAAGAAAAGGATTTTGTTTTTTATTAAGAGTAATTTGTTGATTAATTCTTTTAAACATGATTGGATTAGTTGTTTATTAAGATATGTAGAGACAATTGTCTCAGTTCTTGTTCTAGTTTAACTAGATAAAGTTTTAACTCTCGTAATTGATTTACGTCTCTACGCCAGTTAGCTAAATCTTCTTCAGTTCAGCACTATTTCGGGTATCCGTTCCCATGCTCTCATACCAGATGATAGCCTTTAGGTTATTGTTTTGGATCTTTGAACCCGACACAAAAATAATACTATGATAACGACCCTTTCGAGATATAGCTACACCACTCAAAAGTTTCGTTAGGCAGTCTAACTTGAACTCACGATACAGATACAGATACACCACGCTAATTCAAATTAGTTTCCAAGATCACCTCCTAATGTTGCCAAAATTAGGATAGCAATGGAAGAAATATCCTCATTCAGAAAATAAAATTTAGAATTATCAAGTCTGTCTTTTCATTCAACTGTTTGGAGTACATAACAAAGAGAAATAAAATAACCACCACCCCACGTTCTCCTACACTCTTTGAATTGCTGGACTAAATCAAATAAATAAAATAAAGAATAAATAAAAGAGCCGCGAAAATAAAACGTGGGGAAACAACACTCTTTATCTGATCACATTTTGAGGGGATCAAGTTGGACCAAGTTGACCCATTTTTGTTGATTCTGACCAGAATCCATTGGGCTTGTAGCTGGGCTTGATTCTGGTGGGACCGAGTCCGATCCACCCATTGGGTATTCAGGGGCTTGCCCATCATTCTGTTTCATGTGTATGAAAACTACTACAACAAAGTCCTAATCCTTCTTTACAAACGTATCACTCTTATCATACCTGCACAATATAAACGCGTTATACAAGTTCCATCACTACATATATACATATAATAAACATAGAAGAATTCAGTAGTAGAAAGCTACTAAGGGCTGTCTGGTTATGCCGAGTTGTAAGTCAGTTAAAGTAAGTAACTCCCAAAGTCGTCTTTCACGGGTTTTGGGTCCCAATACCGTTTTAGACGGTGTATGGGGAGGTTGAGATGTAGACAACCTTACCCCTACCAAAGGTAGAGAGACTGCTTCCATGTTCTACCATAGGTAGAGAGGCCGAGTTGTAATTCAGTTATTATCTTAAATGAATTAAGGGTAGAACTGTCAGTATCAAGCAACCCATGTCACCTCATTATTAGTAATATTATTATTATATGTTAGAACTTAGATCAAAGATATATAATTATACAATCAGTCTTGAGTATTTATCAAGATAGGAAACAAAAATAGTTGATGCAAATCTAAAGATTAAAGATCCGCGATGTGAAACTTTGCCTTACAATAAAGTCTCTTCTGATTGATTTTTTCCTAAGTACTATCCACTATTGAATACCACCCAAATAAGGGATAGAAGCACAGAATCTCATCAGTGGAGGGTCATGATATGTTTTTCAACTACAAAGCATAATCATTGAGTATTGCATGTTCTAACTCAACAGGGAAGATCACTTAGGGTCATGATGCTACCGGCATAGTTAAGCCAGAAGAATTCAGAACACGTACCCGTTTAAGTAGATAGACATGAGTAAGCAAGAGCGCAAAGAACACACTTGAAAATAAAAAAGAAGATAGGGGTGAAACTTCGCTAGGTCCAGCAACGGAAGCTTGCTGCTCAGGGTCCTCAACCCATGAAGCTTGACGTAACCTCGAAATTTCATCATCAAATGCACATGTGAGTTGTTTCTGCTTGAAGGCTGCATCATGGGCTGCTCTTATGGACTCCAATTTCATAAAAGTCTCGTTGGGATATTCTTAGTTCTGTTAGAGATCATAGAAAGTTCAACCTATGTTGTTTCCGCTTGGTTTCACGAAGCTCCTGTTTTCATAGTCCTATTTCGTAAGTCGTGAACAAAATAATTGTCAAAAGATAGATTTTTAGAGTATAACCTACAAAAAATTATATAAATATTAATGATTTAAGAATTAAGATAAAATCAACCTTTTCATATTATCAGCTATTTCAAAAACTTGAATCTTCATTATAGGAAAGTCGTTGCTGATCTTGCATGTCAAACGGGTTGGAAGGTTAGCAGGTAAATAAGAATGAATTTTCTTTTGAGACTGGCGACAATAACAAAATACAAAGGAAGCACACTGACCTGACGATCAACAAACTTCAGCTCAACAGGGGTGTCATGGAACATGTCATATGTGGGGCCGACAATGGTCTTAAGAGTTCTCTCTATTGTCTCAACACCTGGTCTGAGCGGACCAGATCTGTCCTTAGCAAACGCATACACCTTTGATGCATATAGGATCGAATGGAGCACTTGTAGAGTTGTCCTTAGCACTTCCCATGTTCACTACAATCAACAAATTCCAAATAATTCAAGTACAAAATATAAAAAATGATAAACTTTAGAAAAAGATGTATTCTGGTTGATAAGCAACACTAACATTGTTTAATTCCTTGATTAGAAGTTGTATAACTCCCAGCCAGCCCCATCACCCAGAACTAAAAACTTAGCACCCTCGAAAAACCGATATTTACCAATTATGTGTCCTTAAAAAATGGTTCGTAGTTCTTACTCTCTGGTAGCTGCAATATCAAGTTTAAAGGTACTATTTAACAACCTTTGCAAGTTCCAAAATAATAACTATTTTACAGTATATAAAAGAGAAGAAAAAAGAAAAGTGGACTATATTGAGAAGTTGATTTATCCTAATGATGTGTCTGTGGGTATATATATGTATTTGTGTATATTTGTGCAACAAATCGTTTGTTATATAAGTATCATATCAAATTAATAATACATACCTCTGACTTCTCTATCTAAAAAACAGTAAATATAATTGACTTACCTTCGCATGGCTGAACACTCAAGCTAGAATTTCCTGAACACTGAGAATTATAATCTCATCAAATCATTGCATTATATCTTCCTTCACGGATTACAAATTATAAATATCAAAAACCAAAACTCATAAAGGTATAAAAGATAGTGGAAAATAAACTTACCCATCACGCATTTCATCAAACACCTTATGTGTGATTCATCGAACAGAAATTTGTGCGATTTAAACACAAATTTGGAATTAACAATCGGCTTAGAATCAAAACCCATGAACCTCCAAAAAATTACAACAATATCAATTTGTTAAAAGCAAATAATAATAAAAGAATTTGGATGCCTAAATCATTGAATGCCTAAATCAACCCAAAATTTAATACCCTAATACAAAGAAAGATGAAATAAAAGGGATTTTGTTTTATATATAAAAAAAAAACAAATCGGCAGCCTGTTTTACGAAGGAAAGAGAGGAGGAAAGGGTTTTTTATTTTTTTGTAATTTTAATCAAGATCGGCAGCCTGTTTGGGTTGCGCACGACTAACAAACGAATGAATGGGCTCTGGGCAACATTAGATGATTGATGTCTAATTTAGATGCATGTCGATCCAAATACTACACCATCAAATAATTAACCCTCATTAAGTATACAACACCATCAACTAATTAGATAAGCATATTACAAGGATGGAACTTTTATGGGTCAAAAGTGATTCAATCCTCTCCAAAAGTTTTTGTTTTTAACACTAGTTTTCTTATACATTCTTCAAAAATAATTTTTCTTAATACATATTAGCATCTCTTGCAAAGCTAAATTTTATGTCTCATTCAAATCCGCCCCTCCATAGTAAGTGTTCAAGTTCCGCTATCTATGATATATATACTAAATATATAGATAAGCATTTTTTACTATATATATTAAATAAATAGATAAGCATTCAATATCCTAATAATCCTATTAAGTAAATAACATTATTAAGTACCCTAATAATTAACACTATTAAGTATACATCGATAAAGCATCAAGAATGCGTTCATAAAACGTCAAGAATGCGTTAATTTTTCCATCACCATCATAAAACTTTTAGATATATAGATATCGATTAGGAAACTTTACTAAACATAATAATAGTAAAATAATTAGAACATATATATTTTTGGCTCGATTTTTCATATGAAATCAAAAATCAAAACTAAAAGTTCGGCTTTTGAAAAATCAAAATGGAAAACAGTTGGTTTTTTAGTTTTTTTGTTCAAGTTTTTCGTGGTATATATCTCCGGTTCCGTCACAACGACATAACACTGTTGACGATGTTTGGTTTATAGGTATAGTATGAAGGAATAGCTTTCATTCACATTAAGTGTTTAGCTTATGATCTTGAGATTATAAAATGAAGATCGAATTTATCTAGTGAAACAAATTTATAAGGGGTGGTGGGTCTAAAAACCCATGTAATTGTTAGAATATAATCACGTAAATAAACGCATGTCTGGAAAATATTTAAGCTTATGGGGTCACACGAAATGACACATATACTCTATGTAATTAATTAATATGTTAATGTAATATATTAATTAATATGTTCACGAAATGATTAATAAACATTCATTAAAAGTTAAATATACGTTTTTTAAATGAATATATTGAATAGAGAATGATTTAAGTGAAAATTAGGAATTAAGGAAACTTCCTAATTACCACTAAATTAAGGGGGCCGAAATTTACAAGGCCCGGAAAGCCTTGACTAAACTTGTTCACTAAGTTTTAAACCCTTACAATTAATCCCTATAGATAGGGGTTAAGGCTAAAGGGTTTTTCATTCTTTCAAGTCAATTAGATTTGAAAACGGTAACTAATTCTTTCTCTCTTCTCTTCCTCTTGGTTCGGTCGAACTACAACAAAAGGAAAAAGGGCTTTGAGTTCTATCTTGGTTCGACTTTTAGGGGTTATACACAAAGGGTTGTGAGTTCGTGATCAGGTACGCTATACATACATAGAGGTGTTAGAACTAAAAATGGTGTTAAAATGTAAATAGCCTCCTTCCACACATTAATTGTAAGCTTTCCCACACATTTTATCCTAATTATTTCATTCCACTAAGAAATTCTCTCTCCATCTCTATCTTCAACCTCCATACACACACAAACACCATTTCACACACAAACACCATTTTTGCACAAATTGAGCTTAAATTTCTACTCATCATTTGGTATCAGAGCATAACAACTATACGTTGGCAGATCCATAGCTCGATTTTGTGCATTTCTCATCAAATTTTCGAGTTTATATTTCAAAAACCGTTTTTGATCAAACTGTGGATTTTCCTACAGTTGATTTTACCTCGAAATTTGTGCACCGGTCGATTCGTCTTCTCAATACGATTCCATTGATATAAAATTCGTCAAAATCCGTTGAGAAACGAAGGAGATATCATTGATTGACTTTTCGAAAATTCAAAAACATTTGCTCAAAATTTGGAATTCGAATCTGTCGTATTTTGTGTTGAATATTGTTCGTAGATGTGTAGTTGAGGTGAAAAAGAGGAGTTTGCAAGTGATTTCAAGTTCTAACTCCTAGTAATTTAAAAGTTATCGAAGTTTTTGAAGTCGTTAATGGAGTTTTTGTGTAAAACTGCTTGGCTGATGAAGAAGATGATCTCAAGACGATTTTGATAGGACGGTCTTAATAAGATCATTTCACTTTTTGTCCCTAAGACGATCTTGACAAGACCATCCCACCTAGGACGATCTTGTTTACCTTATTTGGATCTGCGTGATCGAGTTTGTGGCTGTGTGGTTTAGTGTTTTGGCTGGGAACCATACACTCTGGCTAACTAATCCAAACGGATTGGTTTGGTCAATTCAAACACTTGAAAAGTGTTTGATTCTTGACAATTTTAAGACAGAACCTACGACGATCTTGCCCAAGATCGTCCCAGCCACTGAATATAGGACGATCTTGCCAAGACCATCCCACTTCACTTCAAGACCGTCCCAGTTCACAGTTTCATTTCAAGACCGTCCTACCTTTCATTCTTTCATACTTAGAATATTTTCAACCCAATTCTGAGGATGATCTTCACAAGATCGTTCCAATTCCAAAAATCCAAAAAAAAAAAAAAGTCTTTTGGAGGGAAAAATATATATATATATTTTTCTAGTGGCTTACATATATTATGTATGTAACCCGGGCTTCATAATTTTATTTATATCTTAGTGGTTTACACATACTCTGTGTATAACCCATTTTTAAAAGTTTTTATTTATTTCCAAAAGTAATATTTTTCACGTCAAAATATTCTTTCACTCTCAATTGTTGATATGAGAAGCGAAAGATTGAACGCCTTTGTGTACTCCCTAGTTGTCTCATCTTGAACAATTGATTGAGTTAAATGTGCTTAAATATTTTATTTTGCATCCAACTTGTTGATGTAAGATGCGAATGATCGAACGCCTTTGTGTACTCCCTAGTATTCTTACTATGAACATTGTTGTTGAAGCAAAAAATTTTTTGTTTCCAAAATTTTTTGTTCACTTTAGACTCAAATTTTTCTGTATATATCACAACAAAATTTTTTTTTGATTTCACAAAAACCAATTTTTGCTCTACCTTTCTATGAAAAACGTTTTGATATACCTTTGCATAGATTAAGGGGGAGTTTGTGATTTCAAAAATTTCAAAACTTCAAATGTGTTTTCAAACCTTTTCATACACACGTTTGATGATTTTCAAATGACTTTTCATCAATTGAAGTTCGTTGATTAGTTTGCACTTGAGTGATTCGTTCACTCCATGAACTTCATCATCACCGATGAGTTCTACCCCCGGAGTATTTAATTCTTTCATTAGATTGTAAGGGTATTTTGAGTGATGATGATTTCGTGCAAATAAGATGAGGGAGTAAAGTCGAAAAGTGAGAGGTTATGGTGATATGTTGTGAGAAAAAGGGTTAAAAGAAATGATACCCTTCCCTAAATTACTCAAATCACCGGGTAAAACTCATTTCTATCGGATGTCATTTGTTGATATCTTGATAAAGACTTCATGGACCCAGTGAAGCGATGCACATCTTTACCTAACCACTCAAGTGTTTCTTGACAAATACTTGTTTCATTTCTCACGGAGATTTTCACATTTCTATTGACTCTTCATTTGGAAGATGTTGATATTTAAAAAGGGAGACATTCTGCTCCAGTCCCCGACTTCATTTGATCACGTTGTGTCTAGAGCTATCGTGCTTGATCATTCATTTGATCATTTTCATTTTCTTAAGACACATTCGACTCATATCTTTGTGATATTATTGCATTTATGTGATATAGCCGGAACATTTGTAAGTGATATCTTAATTGATATTCCACGATGATCAAATGGAAATCCTACCAATGCTAACATCTTTTCCAACATTGAATGTAGGTCTCATAATTGCATTCATGTGATTATCGAGTGAACGAGAAGTCTAACAGTGACCTCGGATTTTACCTAAAAGTCTTTAAGGATAATAGATTGTGGTTATCGATAGCTTTGGTTGTACTAACCATGATTTATATTCTTTGAAGCAATCTCGTGGTTGAAAAGCCGCAGACTGAACTATGTTAGAACATTGCTTTGTGCATGTCTCAACGATACATAGGAAATCCGAAAAATGTTATACATTTCTATCGGTCATTTCATTAATCCTTTTGATTTTTGAACATGTTAACGGATCATTCTTATTCGGTTTTTCCATTTCTCTTATCACAAACACAAAAACCACCAACACCATTCTATAACGTTTGTACCAACAACTTCAACTTTACATTTTAGATACCCTTAGGATTCTTTGGGTTGGGCTAATGGTTTGGGTTGATGAGTTGATGTTTGATATTTCTGCAGGCAAATCTCGTTTTACCTTGTGTTATTTCTTTTAGTATTTAATCAATCAATGTTTACTCTCGTTTTACTTGCAATTAATGAAATTTCAGTCAATTGAGCTCAGATTTTCACTGGATATTATCTCAAGATGGAACAAATGTTCAAAGATGCTCCAAGATGTTTATACTCATGAATTGAGGGGGAGCATGATCACTTCATAAGAGATTTATCCAAATTTCATTCAAATATTTACTCTCCAAAGAATTCAAGTTAAATGTAACAAAGATCAAAGCTACGAAAAGTTGAAAATTGATTGGAAGATTCAAGACCAAGAAGTAAAGCTTCAAAAGAGTCTTCATCAAAAGATTTTATTCATGATCTTCAAGTTGTTCATTTACACTTGTTAAAGAATGGTTCTATGCATACATCAAGGGGGAGAGTACAAGTTTTTGATACTTTATTCCAAGAAAACAATTTTCACTCAAGAATCGAAGATTGAAGAACCAACACCAAGTTTATATCTTCCGCATTTCAAAAGACAACTCTGATTCTTGGTTCAACAATTTTCAAAGATTCAAGACACACTTTTTATTCTCTGTTCAATTAAGAACATTGAGAATTACCTTATGTTTTAACTTCAAGAAGTCCAAGACCAAGATTGATTCAAGCTCTCCAAAGACAATGAGAAAGCTTTAAAGACTTGTTTCATCATACCAATTGTCTTTACCACCGGGCTTATCAACTTAATTCCTACAAGACAAAATAACACGTATTTTATCCATTACAATATATCACTAAGGGGAAGAATGTTAGAACTAAAAATGGTGTTAAAATGTAAATGTTTTAGAGGTGGAAGGGGCATTAGTGAAACTTAAATTTATGATATAAATAGCCCCTTTCACACATTAATTGTAAGCTTTCCTACACATTTTATCCTAATTATTTCATTTCACTAAGAAATTCTCTCTCCATCTCCATCTTCAACCTCCATACATACACAAACACCTTTTCACACACTAACACCATTTTTGCACAAATTGAGCTTAAATTTATACTCATCAAGAGGTGTCAAGTGTACGATTATAGAGGGGTTTTACTTTAAACCCTAATTAATAATAATCATCATTATTATTACTATTGAAAGCTAAGCTAAAAGGTACACATTCACTTGTATACTTTGTTAATTATTATATTTGATAAGAAATAGAAATGAGCTTAATATGAGTAACAATGGAGGAATTAGGGTTTAGTGTGTGTTTGAGTGTGTGAAGGTGATGGGAGGTTGAAGATGATCTAGAGAGAGAAAGTAAGTTAGAGAGAAGTTGTTATGGAATTATGATAAAAGCTTAGTTACATAATGATGTGGTTAATAGGTTTATATACATTTAAGGCTATTTATACTAAAACCCTTACACAACAACTAATTTACAATTTAACACCATTTTATAATTCTAACAATCTCCCCCTTGGTGTTGAATTGTAAATGTTGCATCGTCTTCAGTCTTTAAATAAACATGATGAGCCCATTTGTTGAAAATCTCCAATGTTGATTGGACTTTGAAGTTTTCTCATTGTCTTCAATGTCTTGTATCAACTTTGACTTGAATCTTCCCAACAAACATAAATTCTTGACGATGACTTTTTAAAGTTTGATCTTCTCTTTCAAATTTGAATACTTGGAAGCATCTTTGAAACCTTTGTAGCTTTTGAGCTTTCACAACTTGAACTTTTGAATGTTGATTTCAACTTGATGTTGCTTGGAGAAGTAAGTTGAATCTTTGAGTAGCATGTGGAAGCTTGGTTTTGACTTTGAATCATTTAAGGCTATTTATACTAAAACCCTTACACAACAACTAATTTACAATTTAACACCATTTTATAATTCTAACAATCTCCCCCTTGGTGTTGAATTGTAAATGTTGCATCGTCTTCAGTCTTTAAATAAACATGATGAGCCCATTTGTTGAAAATCTCCAATGTTGATTGGACTTTGAAGTTTTCTCATTGTCTTCAATGTCTTGTATCAACTTTGACTTGAATCTTCCCAACAAACATAAATTCTTGACGATGACTTTTTAAAGTTTGATCTTCTCTTTCAAATTTGAATACTTGGAAGCATCTTTGAAACCTTTGTAGCTTTTGAGCTTTCACAACTTGAACTTTTGAATGTTGATTTCAACTTGATGTTGCTTGGAGAAGTAAGTTGAATCTTTGAGTAGCATGTGGAAGCTTGGTTTTGACTTTGAATTCTTTTGGATTGCGGAAGCTTGGTTATCTTGAATTCTTTTTGGCATTGCGGAATCTTGGTTTTGGAACGCAGAAGTTTGATTTGACTATGTAGCTTCAATTCTTGATCTAACTTGTCTCTGAATCACAATCATCATGGAGCATTTGATCCTTTGATCAATTAACACTTGCTCCCCCTCAAACAATCAACTATCTTAGAGCAACTTATCAACTAAACGAATTATCTTCAAATTTCTTACTCCCCCTCAAACAAACAATTATTTCGAAGCATATTTAATAATTCATGAGTTTTCTCTTGCTCCCCCTGAAATGAACAATCTCTTCAAAGCATGAACAAACTTAACTATCTAAGTAACAACCATTCAATCTCAAACTCTTCTTATCAACAAACAATGGTCATTTTACCAATAAATCTTTCAAATATCAACCATGTACATCATCTTGAATATACTCGATCTTGAATCAATCCTTTAACTTTCTCAAAACAATCTCTCAACTTAGCACGATAATTATTCACTCTCTTCACCTAAACTAACAACCCTTTGAACATCCAAACACAACCATCATCCTCGAACAAATTCTACCAATCAAATTCTAGCTATATCCTTGAACTCTATCTATCAATCATATAATCATTTCTCCCCCTGATGATTAAAATGTGAAACGGTTTCATCATACAATAATGATTGATAGCATAAACGATAGATCACAACAAACAATATTCAACCAAATTAACCCAAACCAATTCCCAATTCGCAATGAACCTATTGGTGAACTAGAATTTAAGGTTGCGTTGTTGGAAAAAAGATTTTTTATATGGTGTTTGTGTGAAGAGAAATGAAATCCAGATAAAAATGATCCGTTAACACAACCAAAAATCGAAAGGATTAATGGTGTGGCCTAAAAATACGATTACTATTTTTAGGACTTCCCATTATCATCAAGAAATGGACAAAGCTTATCTCTAAATGGTTCGATCTATGGCTTTTCAACCGATAGATTGCTTTGAAGAATGTAATTCATGGTCAGTGTCACAAAGGCGTTCGATAACCATGTCTTACTATCCTCAAAGACTTTTGGGAAAATAAATCTGAGGTCACATAGACTTCTCGTTAACTCAACAAATTCATAAAATGAAAATGTGAGACCTACGTTCAATGTTGGAAAAGATGTTAGCATTGGTAGAATTTCTATTCCATCATCGTGGAATATAAAAAAAAATAGGATATCACTACGAATGTTCCGGCAATATCACAAAGATATGCAATATCACATCCTGGACTCATTGTGTCCTAGTCAAAGAAAAATATATAAAGTACGCTCTAGACTCGATAGTGATCAAATGAAGTCGGGGACCAGAGCAGAGTGTCTCCCTTTTTCAATATCAACATCTTCCAAATGAAGAGTTGATAGAAATGTGAAAATCTCCGTGAGAATAAAACAAGCATTTTTTAAGAAATATTGAGTGGTTAGGTAAAGATGTGCATTGCTTCACTGGGTCCATGAAGTCTTATTCAATATCGAGAAATCAACAAATGAAATCTTATAGAAACGTGTTGACCTGGCTTTTTAAGAATTTGGAGAGGGCTTTTGTTTCTTATAGCCCGTTCTCACATCATTTCATCATAACCTCTTACTTTTCAACTACTCCCTCATGTCCTATTTGCACAAACATCATCACACTCATATACCCTCACAATCTAGAATTGAGAATTTAACTCTGGGGTTAGATCTCATCGGCGGTAACAAGATCATGGAGTTTTTTTTATGAGTGGCCTAAACGCTCATGTGCAAATCTAACACCGAACTTCAATAAAGATGATCGAAAATGGTTTGAAAATCATCCAAAGTGTTTATAAAATAACAAAAGAGTTTGAACACTTGAAAGTTTTGGTTTTATAAACAAACTCCCCCTAAATATATGCATGATTTGAACAAATTGTTTTGCCTATAAAAGGTGAGTAAAAAATTTAAAAGTTGCTCACAAACATTAGAAAAGAGACTACAACGGCAGTACACAAATGCGTTCGATGCCTTGAATCTTATCCTAATACTTTGTGAGTAACTAAAAGAAAAGATATATAAAAATAATGAAAAGAGAAAATAGTTTTGGATTTTTCGAATATAAGAAAAAGAAAATCTTTTTGGATTTTTCTAAAAATGATGAAATTACAAAAACGGTTTTAGCACGGGTTATACACTGATGTGTGCATAAGCCACCTTTCATCAAATCACTTTGAAATTGCCTTTGGAACCCATTTGAGATTGGGTCCAATAGTTTTTGATTTGTTAAAAAGCCAAATATAAGTTTCATCGATTTGATGAATTGATGTTGTATTCCACAGAGAACTAAAACCCGATGTTTTAGTCGAAAAGATTTTTCGTGGAAGCAACGGTGAAAAATCATTTGATTTCTTTGAAAACTTGTCAATCTTAAGAGATTGATTTGAAAAATGAGTTTTTAAGCAAAATCATTCACTTTTTGCACAACTGTTTTCATAGGTTTTGGTGCAAGTTCAAAAGGTTCCGAAAAAGAATATTTGAATGATTTTGACTCAGCTGACTTATCTTTAGAAATCGGTTTCCATTTAAATTTAGTCAACTGAGATTTTGCTTGAGAAATGTGTGATGAATTATCATCGAAGGATAGAAAATGCACTATAGTAGTTGTTCCATCAAAAATTGGTTTCTTAGCGTACTTCTTACCCTTTTGTAAGGAGTAATCAGTAAACTGAGAGACTTTTCTTTCAAATGGTTTGGAAGATCTACCCGTGTAAATCCTCTTTGGAACATCAACTTTAGGTTTGGATGACTCGGTTTTTGGAAAACTTTTAGAAACCTCAATCTTGTCACAAATACAATCAAACTCAATCTGAGTTGAGGTCTTAATGGTCTCAATAATATCACAATTAGTTTGCACAGGGGAATTCACAACTTTACATATAGGACAATTAGGTTGAGTACAAACTTCAACAACTTCTTTAGATGGATTAGAAGAGACAAAAATAGTGAATTTGACTTTGAAAAAATTTAGATTGTGTTTGCAATTCACTCTCAAGGTCAGAATTTCTTTTTGTCAAAAATGTTTCATTTGAGTGAAGTTGCAAACACTTGTCTTCAAGACACTTAAGTTGAGCACAAAAAATTGTTCTTTCTTCTTCAACTTGTCGCTCATAAATGATGGACTTGTTTCGTAATGCATGGTTAAGCTCTGAAAACGTTTGTTGCAAAACAACGTCTTTGATTTGACTGTCCAAAATGTTTTGATTGAGCTCTGTGAAAGAATTGTCCAACTCATTTGTTAATTTGAAAATCTTTGATTGTAAATGATCATTTTCTTTTTGAAGACTTTCCACGTACCAAATATCCACATAATTGCATAAGCTACATAAATCACCAAAGGTTATGCCATGATAAACTGCATAAAAAGGTTGTGTGAGGCAGCTAAATAGCCAAATATGGGACCCCACAACCGACTTGATGGGTAGACCTTACGGTGGTCCATCTATGTCGTTATGGATAGGCATAACCAAATCCATGATTATTTCGTTAACACCAGGTGGTCAACCACGACACCCAACATATGCATGACATAGTTGAAACAACATAAAAGGGTAGTTTAATTATTAAAACTAAGTTTTGTTGTGTCCCCAGGTGTCAAAAGTAAGTTATCTTACGAAAGCATACATCGCTGACATACAACGGGAATCCTGGCTATAAGTGACATCAATGGTCTTACATAACACAACACGTTTTGGGCGTATTGGCTGTGGATGAGAGGAAAAGTCAACAGTTAAGCGTGCTCGGGCGGCAAAAATGCAAAATGGGTGACCCTTTTGGGAAGTTAACCCGAGCAACCAGAAAAAAAGCCGTGAGCCTGCGGGCAAAGCGGACAATATTGTGTTGTGGTAAGGCGGGGTGTTAGGTGTTACAAGGGTATCAGAGCAACCCTTGGGGGATTGTTAGGAGTGTATGGCACACTTGCATGACTCAACGAGGACGTTGAGTTGTGTTAAGAGGTGTGAAAGCATACATCTTAAAATACAGGGGGATCCTGGATATAAGTGACATCATTGGCCTTACATAACACAACGCGTTTTGGGCGCATTGGCTGTGGATGAAAGGAGAACTCCACAGTTAAGCGTGCTCGAGCGGCAACGATGTCAAATGGGTGACCCTTTTGGGAAGTTTGCTCGAGCAACCAAAAACAAAGCCGTGAGCCTGCGGGCAAAGCGAACAATATTGTGTTGTGGTAATGCGGGGTGTTACAGGCTCCCCAATACATACCATAATAGAAAAAAGGACAAACGAAAAGACAATCAATAAGCCTTTGACAAGCGGGCCAACCGCTACCACGATAATACCAGCTCGCGGTAACGACCATCAGAAACTCAACGAGGATCCAGTGGGTTAACAATCCAGTCATTCCATGAGTACGAATGCTTCCTGTCACGGGTAGATATCCATAGAAAAGAGAGAGATACAATAGACATGAAGATGTCATTAGCATTAGTATGTGTACCATTGTGAAGTGCGTTGTTTCTCTCATTCCAATTATGCCACCACCACGAGAACATAATGGCTTCGAGCCCATCAGGTTTGCGTTTAGTAACATGGAGTTCTTTGTACCAATTCACCTGCTCAATGGGATTTTCATCAGGAATACTACATTTAGTCCGGTCGCAAAGCTTTTGTCTAATTTCACGTACAAAAGAACAGGACCGAAAGATATGGCAATTATCATCAATACCATCTTCGCATAAGTTACACCTGAATGTTTCTACATCAATTCCTCGTCCAAACAAATTTACTTGCGTTGGTAGACCATTTTTGAGTAGGCGCCAAACATATATATTGATCTTTTTTGGAACCCATTTGCTCCATCTTGTTTTAGTTCTATTGTTGATATGAGGTCTGTGATCAATGAATTTACGAATGCAAGCAACCGAAAATTGCATGTTACCGTGAATGGTCCACCTCCAAGAATCTTGGTCGTTGTTCAAGTGATTTGGTAATAGCTCCATCATGTTATTAAGCTGTTCCTGTTCGACCCCAGATCTCAAAATCCTACGCCAATTCCAGCACCAATTCGAGTTAGAAAACCTGTCCGAAACTATACAATCTTTGTTTACTTCAATGGCGAATACCTTTGGGAATCTAGACGCTAATAACTGATCCCCACACCAATAGTCACTCCAGAATCTTGTATTTTGACCATTACCAATCTTTTTGCTGATCACATGATTAGGACATGAATAAAACTCATGCAAGTGCTTGTTAGCCAAACTAAAGTTATTCTAAATGCCTTTTGTTTTAACCGACATATTATAAAAGCAATCATTCCCATGTATCGCAAAAACAATCTTTTCCCAAAGACTATCTTGATTATTGAGTCTACGCCATCTTGATGAGCGTCTATTTTGTGATAAAAACCCGTAATGAAAGGCTTCATTTCTATGTCTAAATAAGTTATTATTCTGGAACTATTGGTACTTAATGAATCGTATGTTTATGTAGGTTCACGGAAGATGCGAGAGAGGATAAATGGCATCAAGTGACTCAAGAAGGAAGCCTATGAAGCCACAAGACATTTGGACGAAGACTAGCAAGCGGATCATGAAGAATTAGAGGCCGACATGAAGCATGCAACCACGTATTAGTATTTTGCGCATAACTTCTTCATACGGACTCCGTTTCTGACGAGTAAGCTATCCACGGAAAGACGAGAGAAAGATCTACAACTTTTGTGTTGGATGTGAAGCCTCCAGCGGTGCTCATTTCACTCTAGAATTGCTGGAAGTCATCCTGAAGCAGCACCAGCGCCGCTGGACCATCAGGCCCAGCCACCAGTGCCGCTGGTGAACCCACCAGCGCCGCTGGTCAGCCCAGTTCAGCTAGGTTTTATCCAAAAACCTATAAATACCCCTCTAAAACCCTAGGGCGGTAGCTTGCTTCCTCCAGTCGACTTGGGGGCCGTTTTTAGAGTATTTCCACCGGATCGAAACTCTCTTAACACCTCCATATCATCTAGAAGATCAAGCACTAATAATCAATCAATTTCTATATCATAATTAATTAGTAGCAGCCGCATTAAATATTAGGAGGGTTCTTCAACAACTAGGAGAGTGTTTGGTGTGGCGCATGCGTAAGTCACCGCGGCATGATCAACAGTAACCCGACATCATCAGTTCTTCACTCTTTAGTTTGATCCTTTCCTTTTATTATTAGTACTTTTATTATTGTTATTAGGTTACTATTGCAAGACTATTATTTGACAATGTTTGTTATGGATTTATTTATTTTAATAATTGTTAGGTTTAATTATCTTGTCATGAGTAGCTAAGTAGTTTTGTATCTATTTGGATAATGTGATCATGCCATCATAGTTTTCTATATTAGATAGTTGAACCGTTTCTATGCTTGTCGAAGATCCATGGTTATTGAGTCAGACAAATGTTATTGGTTTTCATTTACAAATCTTGTTTTACTGATTTGGTTTGGTCGAACATGCGCTAAGGCCTTAGGGTCACTAAACATGTTTGTGAAACATTAATCGTGTAACACCCCGACTACGGCGGAAACACGAGATGCCACAGAACGACATGGTACAAAAGATTAAATGGAAAACATCTTAATTAAAGTCTTAAAACCATCCCAAATTAAACGATTACATAGTTCAAAGTAAAGTGTTAAAAATCATAACATAAGTCCAAATCCGAATAAAAGATAAACTTGTTTGCATTACAAGTCTTCGTTCACCATGCAAACACAAAGTCCAAAAGCGGTCAATAAGCAAACCTACTGCTCTAAACCTGAAAAGCATGGAGAAAAAGTGTCAACTACGAGATTTGAGTGAGTTCATAGGTTTTTAACTAATACAATAAACATATATACACATCATCACAAAATAAATTAGGAATCACCAATTTCCATGTACATTTCCAATTCATCCTTTGATAATCGTTCGTTCAACTTAGTTTTAACCCATGTAAATAAATCCTTGTCATATGACCACAAGGGTCTAATTCCATTATCTTAGATGAGTATATACTTGAGCCACTACTACTACCATTTTATTCAAGTCCGATTACAATCCAATAATTCAATTCATAGCACAAGCTGTCAATCAAGTGCCGTAATATTAATAACAATGATAATAATGGGTCGTGCCATGGAGACGCCCGATTATCTTAAGGTAGTTAGAACACCCGGGGGCCAGACTAGAAGTGGAGGTTGTCACGAAGGCAACCAACCTTCCAACGGTATGCTTTGGGTGGGCGGACGAAACCTAGTTGCGCAACTAACTAACTACAGGCCTCCACTTTCGGAGTAAATAGTAGTGTATCGAACGCTGCGGTTTGACAGAACTCAAGCTCATCTTATAAATCCTTTATTATCATGAACATACGAAACAATTTTATTTCATACTCATATATCAAAAATCATTTCATATAACAAACTCTCTTTCAAGAAACATTGCGTATATAGAAAGCAGTTTCATTTATCATGCTTTTCACCCCGAAAGTAAAACACATAAAAGAGTTTGAAAGGGGGCTATGACTCACTTGATTTGAGAGTAATGGGGGCTGATCAAATACGAGATGTGTGCCTAGTGATGTCGTTCCCCAAGCAAGCCTAAACCATGGTATTCAAATATACACAACGTAAGTGCGTGTTACATGAACTAGTGAACTAGATCATGAGATTTATGCTAGTAGGCTTGCCTATCTTTGGTTGTTACTTAATTATGGAATCAAAGTGTATTATGATGTTCAAGATGTTTGGTTAAATTGAAATTGATGGTAAGAGTAGTTTTTGCGTTAAGCGTTTTTGCGCGTTTGTTGGAATTTCGGTAATTCGGCTTTGATTCGCGAGATTTCTTTTGCACACTTTGCTTTGTACTATTATTTGATATTGGTACAGTAGTATTTTGGATTTTAAAATATATTTCTGATCTATATTAATTTCCTTGATTTATTATTATTTAATTAATTATTTATTCCATTTATTCGTTAATCAATTAAATAATTCCTTATAATTATTCTTAGGTTCTTAAATTACCTTTAAAATTTATAGATAATTATATTTTGATTATCTACTGAGTATTATGCTTTTAAACTTATAATATTATTTATTTATTTATTTATTTAAGCTTTATTACTTATTTATTTAATAATAGTGATTAATTAGTGATTTTTAACTTAGTTAGTTATTCTTAAATTATGTAAAACTTGGTTCTTTCCTTGAAATTACTTTTCTCCAGTAGGTTTAAGTTATTTTAATCCTATTTATGTGATTTTGTCCAAGTTCATGATTTATATAATTTATTATTGATTTATTTATTCCTTAAAATCCCTTTTAAATTCACTAAATTATAAAAACACTTAGAAATCATCACAAGAGCTTTTGTCTAAAATCCCAGGCCCTTTTTAGGCAACTTTTATCAATAAAAATTTGTAACCATTCAATCTCTCTTGTGTTCTTATAATTTGAGGACTTTTAAACATAAAATCGTTTACCGAAATAGTGATTTTTGCCTCATTTCTCAACCAATTTAAATGCTTCAAAAGGGATTTTTGTTCTTATTTCATTTTTTCCAGAATCTCCATCATATTTTGATGACCTAAGTCATGATTGTGGTGGTGGTGTGCTATGTGCAATTTTGTGCTTTCAGTTGGTGATTATTTGACCCGAAAAGACTATTTTTGAGCTTATTCTTGCCATGCATCAAATGACTTGAGTTTTATACTTTTAATATGTCATATTTCCAGTATGTTCATCACATTTTCATGGTCATATAGTTATGGTGCATGTGTGTGCTCAAAATGCATTTTAACAAGTTTTCGGTTTTCGATTTCAAGCATATTTTGCCTTGTTTGGTTCCATAATCATATTTTTGTTATTACCATAATTTTTCCAGAATATTAACTTTGATTTCAACACATTTTTCACTTATGACAAGCCTAGCTTCATCTCATAATCCAAACAATAATCCAACCTTCTTAAATCTAGCATATAAGCACTTAAATCAATACTTTTTAACATAGAGCTTTAACTATCAAAAATCCATCATCATAAAAATATATTTTTCATGAAATATTCCAGAAATATATATACAAATATTTATACATCATGTTCATCTTTTTATATAAAAAGTTACTTTACAATCTATCAACACATATCCACCTTTTTGATGCTAACTTTTATAGATCCAACACTTTATCAATAAAATCTATATTTTTATAAATATTTCCAGAAATATTACTTTCATAATATGTATGAATATAGCCATCTTTCAAAGGAAAAATCACATCAAAGACTATTAAACTTATATCCACACTTTTGGGTCTTAAACTAGTTGAATCCTTGGATCTTTCTTCATGGATTCAACATGCATGAGCATGGAAAGAAAGATCCTATCAACTTTGCCCTCATCAAGTGTATATTCAAAAGAAAACATGAAGAAAACACAATCTTTTGTTAAAACCTTTTTAATATAAACAAGAACAAGATTAATCTAATAAAGAGATGAAGATATATACCCTTGAAGAACACTTTTAGATGATGAAAAATGGCAGAAAGTTCGTGGCCTATACCCTTCAAAATACCCTCAATCTAGCCTTGAATTAACCCTTAATCTCTAGCTTAATCCAACCCTTGCTTAGCCTAACTTAAACCTTTATTATTATCAAGTATTAAGGTTGATTGTTGTTGGTTTTCTTCTTGTTTCTTAGCTGCCGAAAAAGAGAGAGAAAAGGGAGAGAAGAAGAGTGTTTTTGAGAGAGAATTGATTAGTGTGTGTGAAATGGGAGTGTAGTGTGTGTTGGAGTGGTGAGTTCCAAGACTTAAGACATGCAAAATTTGAAATGGAGGGATGTATGTGTGTGAAGGGGGGGGGGGGGGGGGGCGGCCTCATGGGGGGGGGGGATTTGGAGGGGTTTACTCTTTTTTTTTATATATAATTTTTGTTGTATAAGTATAAGTGTAGGTATATGTTAAGTGTGGATTTAATTTGTAAGTGTTTTGTTAGTAAAATATAAGTAATTGGTTGTTTTAGTTAGGAATATGTATATGTGTGTATAAGTCATGTATATTTATGTGTGTGGATATATTTTTGTATTTTTAGTTGGTTACATAGGTCATTGGTTGTAAATTTGTATTAATTTTTTTAAGCTTATATGCTTACTTATTAAGTTTTCGACGCTTTTACGTACATAATACGTCCAATTATATTTTTAGTTGAAAATTTTATTTATCATGATCATATCCTCTTGATTTGGTTTTATTTTTGATTTGTTGGGCAATCCATAGGAATTTTGATTGGTATCTCAATTTGCGAGCCTTAAGTTATTATTATCGTATCGATTGATCACCTCTAAAAATTTTTGTTCCGAGGTACTTTCATTAGGAAATTCTTTTACATATCATTAGCTTTATATTACTAATTTGGGGCATTACCTACTAGCTTCAAGTATAACCAGGGCTTGCGGGAACGTAAACAACCTAACTAGCACATATATAATATTAAAAGTACGGTTGTTACAAATCGGTCTATAATTAATGTAGTCTCTTGACTTGTAACCGAACGTGGGATGGTTAACTAATAATTTGGCTCAACTGAACATGTGTTTTATTAGGTTAATCTAGTTGATCTGGCGAACGGAAACGGGATCCGGGTGACTAGGGTAATCAGTGTCAAGTAACTTTTTAAGAAACCTAAAAGAATCTTGACTTACATTAAAGATTAAGTCATAGTTACAAAACTCAGGTCTTAAGGCATAACAGTGAATCTAACGAGAATCTGTTTATAGGGTAGTGTGAGTCTAACGACAGCACTACTAAATAGTCTGGTGAATATAACGAGAATCCTTACGTGAGAAGAGTTGTTCAACATTTCTAAACCATTTTCTAAATGATCATGGCATGTGAACTGTTCCAAGTAGATGCAATGTTTTAATTATTATTGCTTTGTTAAATCAATCAATTTATGTTTTTATTATTTTAGTTTTATTTAAATCATGACAAACCCCCAAATCCTAAAATTACACCTAGCTTAGTTCTTAGACATAGTCCCTGCGAATGATCCTGGTCTTACTTATTTGCTATACTATGAACGAACGGGTCCACTGTCCCTAAGTAAGTATAGTAGAGAAGTTAACGTTGTACTTTTATAAATTTTAAACTCATCACATCTCCATTTATTTAATAATGCCAAGTTCATGGCGTTGAGGCTTCCAATCCCAATCCCACCATCCTCATTACTAGCTATTGTCGATTCCTAGTTTATCCAGTGGATCTCTGTTAGAAATCCAAAAGTAGTGATACATTGTAATCTAAGTTATGGACTTACTTGTTGATTAAGTCATGAGTTGTTGATTTCTAAGGTTGAGGGGCTAATTGTGATTATTAGCATAGTTGGTTTGTTTAGACTATAAATAGCCCTCAATTCCTTATAAATCATAATTTTTTGAACAACACTCAACACTTAACACATTACACCTAAATAACATACTCTTGATCCAAATTCTCTCTCAAAAACACACACAAACACCAAGAACACACACACTAACCAAACGCCATTGTTGATGTGAATTCAAATGATAAAATCGTGTTGCTACATGTGGTATCAGAGCAAAACATCATTTTGATCTCGATCCATAACTGAATTCAATCACAAAACATCACACATTCACCTTTAATTTTGTTTTCATCCTGTTTCTGTTCGTTTTTTTTCACTGAAAATTCAATAATAACCTCTCAAATCACATAAAATCACAAATGTTTGTTCACCGATCGATTTCTCATAGTTAATAACATAATCCTCTCAAGTTTCGTGTTCTAATTCGATCTGGATCAAAAGTTCAGATTTTGAGTTTTTGGCGCTAAAATTTGGGATTTGATTCTGTTGTGTTATAAGCTAAATTGTGTTTATCGGATCGTTGTTGAGGTGAAAACAAACTATTTGCAAGTGGTTTCATTTTCCAATTCTCAGAAAATCAAAAGATATTGAAGTTTTAAAAATCGTCAATGAGACGGCGGTTTCCGAAAAGTCTTTTTTCTTTTGGTTTCATACGTACTGGAGTTCTAACATTTGAATTTCTCTTACATTCTACGTTCCCGAAACGGATCCTATCAAATATTTGGAGTTGTTAATGTTCAGAGGTTGAAGACGACTTGTGAAACCAGAACGATCTCATTTAGATCGTTTCAGTTTTCTTTCCTTGATACTTAAATTTCAGTGGTGTGGCTTGTAAAACGACTCAAATTTGATCGTTTTGACAAGTGTGGTTGTAGTGTGAAGAGTTGTGGCTAACTGATCCTTTGGATTGGTTTTAGTCAATTCAATTTCTTGAAAATACTCAAGTTGTTGAGAAATCATGAGAAGCAACCAAAACGATCTCTTTTAGATCGTTTCAGTTTTCTTTGAAACCAGAACGATCTCTTTTAGATCGTTTCAAGTTTTACTTGAACATTCTCTGGTTTGAGTAATTCGTGAAGAGTTGTGTTTGGGAATCATAATATTCTTGGGTAACTGATCTTCGTGATTGGTTTTGCTCAATTCATTTCATTCCAATTCATACCAAAACTCTGCCCAAATCATTTCAGAATACTTAGAATGTTTCTTCTTCTCAAGATAGTTTCAATTTTAAATCGTTTCACTCCAAGTTCAATTTAGATCGTTTCAAGTTAGATCGTTTCATTCCTACATTTAGATCGTTTCAATTCAAGTCATTTCATTCCTACACATTTAGATCGTTTCATTCTCACTTCTTCTAAATTGTCTCATTTCACTTTCTTAAAACAATTTCAATTCAGATCGTTTTATTTCATTTCAATTCAGATCGTTTCATTTCATTCCAAATTAGATCATTTCAATTCTTCTTCAAAAATCAATTCAATTCTCAATTCAAATCAATTTCAAATGACTACTCGTGAAGCATTGTCTCTGGGTACTGATACAAGACCTCCAGTTCTTTACCGTGGTAATTATGGACTTTGGAAGAAAAGGTTCATGGATTATGTGGAACGTCAGACTAATGGTCACATGCTTAAGGACTCAATCAACAATGGACTTGCTATGCATCGTCATCCTACTACCAGTGCTATTTTGACTCCTGATCTTTTGAATGCCGAACAAAGAGATCGTACTGCTGCTGACAACAGAGCTAGATCATGCTTATATCAAGCACTTCCTGATGAGATTTATGGCTCAGTTGATTCTTATGACACAGCAAAGGAGATTTGGGATGAAGTTGCTAGACAAATGGAAGGTTCTGATGTAACCTCAACAATTCGACTAACAAATGTCTTAACTGAGTTTGACAATTTTCAGAAATCACCAAATGAATCTCTTGAGTCCGTGTACTACAGATTTTGCAATGTGATCAATGAACTGAGAAAGAACAAGGTCAAGAAAGATGAGATTGAGCTGAACATCAAATTTATCAAAGCACTTGGTCCCGAATGGGAAGATTATGGGATTCAAATCAAACAACATCAAGATCTGACCAAATTTACCATTCATACTCTTTATGAATCTTTCAAGTTGAATGAGCCACAAGTTCTAAGCAAATATTCACTCAACAAAGTGCCAGAAGTTGTATCTACTGATCCTTTGGCATTGGTTGTTGAACGAAAGGTTTCCGAGGCTCTTAAAAGACAAATGACTGTTGTTTCTTCGTCTGATGAGGAGGGAGAAGATTACTTGGCTCCAAGAGATGGTGTTCCTGATGAATTCTACCAAGCTCTTGCCGCTGTAACTAAGCATTTCAAGAAAACAATATTTCAAAGTGAGGCCAACTAACAACAATCTTCGAACTTCGTCAACAAGTGCATTTCCAAAGAAGGAACAATATCATCACAAGAGTTTTGAACAAGGTGAAACAACTGGTTCCAAGAAAGGAGATAAGAAAGCAGAAACTGAGAAACAAATCGTGGAGAAAGGAAAAACATTTGACAAAAAGTGTTACAACTGTGGAATTCCTGGTCATTTTGCTGTGGATTGCAAGCTGCCTCGCAAGAAGAATTATGAATACTACAAGCAGAAGATGCTCTTGGCAAAGCAAGTTGAAGCCGGTCAAGCCTTGATTGCTGAAGATGACAAGTGGCTTTTACTGACTGATGATGAAGATGAAGATCTGTCTGCCAATGTATGTTTCATGGCAAGGTTGAGCAAAGACAAAGCACTGGAGGCTGACAACAGTGACGAGGAATATCCCGATGATGAGGTAAATCTCGACTCTACTTTTTCATCAATTAAGGATAAAGAGTCTTGTAGAATTGCCTTATCAAACTTGACGAATCATTACACTTCTTTAGCCAACAAAAACAAGAAATTGAAAAATAGCATTTTATTTTCAAAAGGGGAGTACACAAAACTTCTTGAAGAAAATTCTAAACTACTTTTTGAGTATGATGCAATGAAACAAGAATTTCAAAAATATAAAGAACAAATGTTGGTTAAAGAATGTGAAATGAATGCGTCTCCTGACTCTAAGTTATTGGAAAAGTGTCATAATTTAGAAAAGACCATTCTTGATCTTGAAAAAGCCAATCAAGATCTTGAAGTTCAAAAGACCAATGAATGGCTTCGTGCAAATGCGAGACAAATGGATGTTGATATTCTGAATAAGAAGCTTCAAGAAGCTACACCAAAAACAATTGAATTTGAAAGAAAAGTTTCTGATTTAAATCATAACTGTTTTTTAAAAGGCATTGAGATTGAAAATCTTGAAAGACAAATTGAGGAACATAAAAAGAATATACTTTTCTATCAAGAAAAATTGTACAAAGTTGAACAAAACCCTCTTTTGGATTTCACTGCCTATTTCAATAAGTCAAAGATTGATAAATCAGAACTTCTTCTTGGGTTGGGATTTGAGAATATCACTCCATTGCAAAAAGCCAAAGACAAGATCGAACCCTTGTATGATGAAAAGTTTTTGAGACTTGGTATGGTTCAACAATTCATTCGTCCATTGGATGACGAATTTGAGACTGATGAAGTTGAGAAAATTAAAAACAATAAATTTTTGGTTAATTATGATGCCATCAATACTTCTTACGAAACGAAAAAGTCATCAATTTTTGAATTAGAAGAGATTGCGTCTAATTTTCAAAACCAAGAATCTGTCGTTTCCCCACCTAAACCAACTAAATTGTATGTTCCATCCACATTTTTGGAAAAACAAATAGAAGGTTTACAACAAAAGGTGGAATCTCAACAAAAACTTATTAATAATCTATAGTCTCAAAGTCCGAATTCAAAGAATGAATCAGTTGTTCTTGATATCAAGAAAGTTTGTGTGAATGTTTCTACCCAAACTGATTTCAGTCTTTTAGTAGACCATTCCTTTCAGACTACTTGTGTTTCATCTACTGTTTCCTCCACCCAAACCTTGACTGATTCTTTTGAGTGTTCATGTCAAAATGCTGCTACTGTAATAGCTGATGATTACGCGCAATCTGATTTATCTTATGACAAACTTGCGCATAGTTTAGTTTTGATATGGTACTACTTTAGGTTTTTCACTTGTGAGTTTCCTGAAGAGTTAGTTGTTCACCCTAAGCTTTGTGCTAGTATAGGTGTTGATACTTCTACTCAATTTTCTTGTGAAACCAAAGATGTGTCAGTTCAAGTTGATTTCATTCCTGAGATTACCAATAGTGTGAAGTTGGAAAACAAGACTCCTGATTTTTCAAAAATCTCTCCAGTTTCACCATTCACCAAAAATGATTTTGATAAATTCATGGAGGGAAAATATGTTTTCGATTTCGAAACTGAGAAAAAGATTGAAGCTACCAAAATCAAAGTTGAATCAAAAGAGGAATCTCCAAAATCGTTTTTCAAAGCTCCAACTTCATATTATTCAAAGAAACGGGTTATTTCCAAACTCATCAAGACTAAACCAAAGACTATCACCAAACCAAGAATCAATAAGTTAAAAACAAAGTGTCCTACCCCGGAAAAGCATGTTAAAACCAAACAAGTTGAGACCATTCCCAAAATCAAATACAACAAAATGAAACTTTTGGAAATCAATTCAAATGTTTCTTCGTCTAGCTCTCATTCTAGTTCAATTTCTAAAGTGTCTAGGACTAGCTATGTTTTGCTAACTAGGGATACTACAAATGGTGCAACTAGATATAGGAATAAATATGGCTGGTTTTCTCACGATAAACCTAAGAAACAAGAAGTTTCTGCACCTTCAAAAGAGTCTAAAAAGATAAAAGTGCTTCAAAACTCTCGTTCTAATCTTCTTAGTGTCAATCCAACAGGTGGAAAGAGCTTGATTAGTGAGTCTAAATGGGTAGCTAAGTCATTAGTACCTAAGATCACTAAAGTTGAGAAAAAGAAGAAAAGGCAAAGGAGAAAAGCGGGTAGTAAGAAGAAGCTTGTTTCTGATGTTTCAAACAATCTATCTTTTAAGTCATCTTTGAAAACAAATGTTAATGATGCCAAGGCAATGCCTTGTGATGGTGTAAACAATGTTAATTCTCGATTTTATTTGTATGGTTTGAATGGTGGTAGACATGTTACTTTTGATTCGTGTGCTAATATTCGTTTGCTTAATCCAAATGTGCTTGCTGATAATGTGCTTGTTAATAAGTATGTTGATTCGAAAGCATGTTTGTATGCATCTCCTAAGTTATACCCCCTACCTGTGTTAACTAACCACAAAGGACCCGTCTTTAAGTGGGTACCTAAAGTCGGTTAAATTTTTGATTGCAGGAAATAACCATCTGTGTATGGATACTCGATTCCGGGTGTTCAAAACACATGACTGGCAATAAATCATTGCTCAAGAATTTTGTTGAAAGATTCATGGGAACTGTTCGTTTCGGAAACAACAATTTCGCTCCAATTCTAGGTTATGGAGATATTGAAAGAAACGGAATTATCATTAAGAAAGTTCATTATGTTGAAGGTCTGAGTCATAACTTGTTCAGTGTTGGACAGTTCTGTGACAACAACCTTCAAGTTCTTTTTCGACAATCTCTGTGCAAAGTCCAAACTCTAGATGGAATTGATATCCTATGCGGAGATCGTGAAGATAATCTTTTCACAGTTAATGTTGATGATAACCAACCAACTGATAATATCTGTCTTGTTTCAAAAGCTACTTCGAAGAATTCTTGGTTGTGGCATAGAAGGTTGTCTCACTTGAATTATCAAACCATCAATGCTTTAGTTAACAAGCAACTTGTTATAGGCTTGCCTGACTACAAATATGAGAGTGAGCATGTCTGTCCTTCTTGTGTAGTTGGGAAAATTCCACACACTTTGGCACCTCTTCATTTGCTTCACATGGATCTTTGTGGGCCTATGAAAGTACAAAGCAGAAACGGGAAGAGATATATTCTGGTTATCGTTGATGATTATTCAAAATACACTTGGGTCAAGTTTCTTGCTTCAAAAGATGAAACAACTCAAATTTTGATCGATTTCATCACTTCCACTCAAGTGAATCTTCAACTTCCAGTTCGTTATATCCGTTCGGATAACGGTACTGAGTTCAAAAATGCCATCTTCAATGAATTTTGCAAATCAAAAGGCATTACTCACCAATTCTCTGCTGTTCGTACCCCGCAACAAAATGGTGTCGTTGAAAGGAGAAACCGTACGCTGGTGGAAGCAGCAAGAACAATGCTTGCTTATTCCAATTTACCATCAAACATGTGGGCTGAAGCTGTTGACACTGCCTGTCACACTCAAAATCGGTCCATCATCAATCAGCGTCATGAGAAGACTCCTTATGAGGTTATTAACAAACGCAAACCCAACATCAATTACTTCCATATTTTTGGGTGTGTCTGTTATACCTTGAATGATCGGGAAAATGTTGGAAAGTTTGAAAGGAAAGGTGACGAAGGTTACTTTGTTGGTTACTCAAAGACATCGATTGCATATCGCATCTTTAATCGTCGAACAAACACGATTCAAGAAACCATGAATGTTTGGTTTGACGAGATGTCTGGCATGATATTTGAACAAGAAAGTTTGCTACCAACAATTAGTGATCCAAGTACTTCAAATGCTTCCTCAAGGACGTCTACCTTAGCTTCAAAGTTCAAGAAATATCCAACTCCAACAAGTGAAGAGCTAGATATTCTTTTCGAAGAATTCTACAACTCAAAACCGATTCAAGAAAAGGAACCTCAAGTCATCAATGAACCAATTCCGAACAATGACCCTATTCAAACAAATGAATCAGTTCTTGACAACTATCATGAATCATCTTCAAATTCTGCAGAGCAAGAAGAATCACCTTCAAGTGATATTTATTCTCAAAAGAATGTTCAATAACAACCTTCTCAAATCACCCAAACAACAAATCCATCAAATACTCCAAATGTGTATGTACCACTGGATTTTGATCATCCAAACTTTGAGGAAAGAGTTCTTCCAAGCTATGATTCCACTTCTCAACAGAACTCTAGATTTAATGATGATAATGTTGACATTCATCAACAAGATCCTCTTCCTCATGACAACAAGTGGTCACGTATGCGCAACGATCATCCTACAGAACAGATCATCGGAGATCCACAAGCTGGTGTTTCTACCCGTACTACAGTCAATGAGTGTCTTGTTGCACTTTCACTGAGTAACATCGAACCCAAAACTGTCTCTGAAGCTCTTTGTGATTCAGAGTGGGTTAAAGCAATGCAAGATGAATTAGCTCAGTTTGAGAGACTGAAGGTATGGAGAATGGTTCCAAATCCAAGGAAAGAAGAACCAATTCGCACTAAGTGGATTTTCAAGAACAAGAAGGATGAAAATGGAGTGGTAGTAAGGAACAAAGCTCGATTAGTTGCAAAGGGTTATTTGCCAACAACCTGGTGTGGATTTCGACGAAACTTTCACTCCTGTTGCAAGAATGGAGGCCATTCGTATTTTCTTAGCTTATGCCGCATTCAGAAACTTCACTGTGTTTCAAATGGATGTGAAGACAGCATTCTTAAATGGAGAACTCAAAGAAGAAGTTTACGTGGAGCAACCTGAAGGTTTTATTGATCCTAAAAGGCCAAACCATGTCTACAGGTTAGACAAAGCTCTCTATGGTTTAAAGCAGGCACCCCGAGCATGGTATGATTCCTTATCTACTTTCTTACTCAAAGGAGGCTTTACCAAAGGTACTATTGACCCTACCCTGTTTATTCATAAGCAAGGTAAACATGTTTTACTTGTCCAAATATATGTTGATGACATTATTTTTGGGTCAACCAGTCAAACTTTTTGCCGAAATTTTTCATCTCTAATGGTCAATCATTTTGAAATGAGCATGATTGGGGAAATGAATTACTTTTTGGGATTACAAATCAAACAATTACCAACTGGTATCTTTATATCACAAGGTAAGTACATAAAGGATATGTTGAAAAAGTTTGATATGACTACATGTTCTTCAATTTCAACCCCAATGGCTGCTCGTACAAACATTAATGCTGATAAAAATGGGAAACCATTTGACCAAAAGAGGTATAGAAGCATGATTGGTTCGTTGTTGTATCTTACAGCATCTCGCCCAGATATAATGTTTGCAACATGTATGTGTGCTAGGTATCAAGCCGCTCTGACTGATTTACATTACCAAGCTGTGAAACGAATTTTTCGTTATCTGAAGGGTACACCCAATCTTGGTCTCTGGTATCCAAGGGATACTGGATTCAATTTAACTGCCTATTCAGATGCAGATCATGCAGGTTGTAAGCTTGATCGCAAGAGCATATCTGATACTTTACAATTCTTAGGGGATAAGATTGTAAGTTGGTCATCCAAGAAGCAAAATTGTGTATCACTGTCAACAGCGGAAGCTGAATATGTGGCTGCTGCTAGTTGTTGTGCTCAAGTGTTATGGATGAAAACACAACTTACCGATTATGGTCTGAAATATGATTGTATCCCTATCTATTGTGATTCTCAAAGTGCCATTACAATTGCTGTCAACTCAGTCAGCCACTCATGCTCAAAGCACATTGATGTGAGATATCATTTTCTCAAAGATCATGTTGAGAAAGGTGACATCGAACTCTACTTCGTGGGAACTGACTACCAACTCGCTGATTTGTTCACAAAACCACTGGACGACAAGAGGTTTAATTTCTTAATCTCTAAACTTGGTATGCTAAATCTTGATCCTTGATTCACTTTACCATGGAAGGAATTCTTGATTCATTTTTCAAAAATCATAAAAAGTTGCAAAACAAAAATCAAATACAAAAATAAAAATTTTGAAAAATAAAAATTTTGAAAAATAACAAAAATCAAATACAAAAATAAAAATTTCAAAGTGGCTTGCGTATATTTTGTATGCAACCCGTTCTTCATCGAACTATTTATTTTAAAAGTAGCTTACATATGCTATGTATGTAACATGTGCTTAAAGGATGTATTTATTACTTCGTGGCTTATGCACACTCAGTGTATAACCCGTGCTTATTTGTGTTATTTATTTCAAAATGGCTTGCATATACTCTGTATGCAACCCGGTTTTAAAAAGAAAATTATTTATGTTTCAAAATTGGAATTAATTCATGTTATTATACATATAAATTGATATAAGATAACGCGGAATTGAACGCCTTTGTGTACTTCCAAGTGGTCTTATATGAATGTATATGTGTAATACAAGATGTTGATTGCAATTTTGTTACACCTGTTTCAAAAAAACTCTCAATTGTTGATATGAGAAGCAAAGGATTGAACGCCTTTGTGTACTCCTGAGTTGTCTCATCTTGAACAATTGATTGAGTTCACTTTTCATAAAACTTGTTTTGATTTCATACAAATAATTTTTGCTCCACTTTTTCTATGAAAATCTTTTTGATCTATATTTGCATAGATTAAGGGGGAGTTTGTGATTTCAAATCTCTTTCAAACTTCAAATGTGTTGTTTAAACATTTTTTTTCACATTTGATGAATTTTTTTCAAAGGAAGTTCGGTGTTTAGTTTGCACATGAGCGACTAGGTTTTTCTCAAAAATATACTCCATGAATTTCATCATCGCCGATGAGTTCTAACCCCGGAGTATTCACTTCTTTCATTAGAAAGTGAGGGTATTTTTGAGTGATGATGAATTTGTGCAACTAAGTTGAAGGGAGTAAAGTCGAAAAGTGAGAGGTTATGGTGATAATGTTGTGAGAAAAGGGTTAAAAGAATTGATACCCTTCCATAAAATTCTCAAATTGCCGGGTAAAACACATTTCTATCGGATGTCATTTGTTGATATCTCGATATTGAAGAAGCCTTCATGGACCCAATGAAGTAATGCACATCTTTACCTAACCACTCAAGTGTTTCTTAACAAATGCTTGTTTTACTTCTCACGGAGATTTTCTCATTTCTATTAACTCTTCATTTGGAAGACGTTAATATTGAAAAAGGGTGACACTCTTCTCCAGTCCCCGACTTCATTTGATCACTTTGTGTCTAGAGCTATCATAATTGATCATTAATTTGATCGTTATTCATTCTTTAGGACACATTTGCGTCATATCTTTGTGATATACATGCTTATCTTTGTGATATAGCCGGAACATTTGTAGTGATATCTTAATTGATATTTCACGATGATCAAATGGAAATCCTACAATTGCTAACATCATTTCCAGCTTTGAACGTAGGTCTCATAATTGCATTTTTGTAATTATTGAGTTAACAAGAAGTCTATTGTGACCTTGGATTTTTCCTAAAAAAGTCTTTAAGGATAGTAGAACATGGTTATCGAACGCTTAGGTGACACTGACCATGGTTTACATTCTTTGAAGCAATCTTGAGGTTGGAAAGCCAAAAGACCAAACTATGTTAGAGGTTTGCTTTGTGCATTTCTCAATGATACATAGGAAATCTGATAAATGATATACATTTCTTTCGGTCATTTCATTAATCCTTTCGATTTTTGAATGCAAACGGATCATTCTTATCCAGTTTCTTTTCTCATCACCCCAACACAGAAAACACCAACACCATAATAAAATGTTTATCCCAACAACTTCAATCTTACATTTTAGTCACCCATAGGAACAATTGGGTTGGTTTATTTGGTTAGATTGATGTTTTGATGGTTGATAATTCTCCATGTGCATAATGTCTAGATTTTAGTCATGATGACATTGGTTCCCAAATTTGTCATTATGAGGGGGAGAAAATAGTATGATTGATTATTGAGTAGGAAAGGAAATTAGAATGATTGATAAGGACAAGGAGAAAAGTTTGTGTTTGGTTGTTTCAATTGCTTTCCGAGATACTATCATTCAGCTTCTTGTTGGAAGTTTTCAAGTTTATTTGGAGTTCTTTTATCATCTGTGACATCAACTCATCATTCTTCTTCAAAGGTTGTTTGTCAATTTCATTCCAAACTGCAAGGGTTCCAAATTCAACTTGAGATTATTCATCTCGAAAGAAAAGGATATACATTCAAGATTTAACAAGAGTTTTTTCAAAAATCGAAGAGAATGTGATTACTCATGAATTGAGGGGGAGCATGATTACTTCATAAGAGACTTTTCAAATCCTCATTCAAATGTCTACTCTCAAAAGTGCTTAAGATGATGTGACAAAGATCAAAGCTTCAAAGGACAAAAGATTGAAGATTCAAGACAAAGAAGAACAGCTTCAAAAGAGTCTTCATCAATTCAATTTATACAAGATTTTCAAAGTCATACATCAACACTCTACCAAAAGCTACATTGCACACATCAAGGGGAAGAGTACATATCTCTGAAAATTCATTCCAAGACTTCAAATAAAAGACTTCAAGATTCGAAGATTGAAGAATTCAAGACAAATTCATATCTTCTGCATTTCAAATGACAACTCTGATATGTGATTTGTTAGAAATTCAAAATAGTGCTTAGTTGTATTTCCTTATCTTTGTTAATTTGTATATGTAATATAAGGTTGAGGGGGAACTTATGTATTTACTTAGAGTATAAATACCCCTCAAGCCTTAACCTTCTGTAACTTTTAGTCACATATTGCTAAATATATTTCCAAGCTTTCCACACACATACCTCTGTCTCTCTCAATACACACACTAACACACACACACATCCACCATTGTTACTCACCTTACTTCCGCACCCGAACACGAACAATTTATGGAATATTACATTTGGTATCAGAGAAAAACAACAATCTGTTGACGATCTAGAACAGATTCAATACAGATTCATTGAATTTTGTTCAAATTCTTCTTCTTCGTGTTCAAAGAAACTTTTACCGCCATTTCTGTTCTTCAACAATTTACATTCAATTTCTGTTCAATTTCAAGTTTTTGTTCACTAATACATTCCAAATCATATTTCAAAACATTCTGTTAAGTTTCAGAATCAAATTCAAAGTTTTGAGTAAAAATCAAAATTTTCGAAAATTTGATCAAAATTTGATTTTCACAATTAAGTTGATTTGAGATATGGAATTGTTTTTAGGATTGTGCGCGATCATTTTTGAGCATTTTGATGTTTGGATCACATCCTAATTCTCAAAACTGAGTGAGAATTGATCAATTTTGTATCAAAAACCGTTTGTTTTATCTGTTCTGTTTATACGTGCAGGTATCCCAAAACGATCTCTGTTGCAGGAACTAAAACAATCTCTTTTAGATCGTTCTAGTATTTGGACCATTTTGAAGTTAAAATGATCTAAATTTAGATCGTTCTAGCTTGTATAATTCTGTGTGAATTGTGTGGTGTGTGGATCGTGATTCTAAAGTTGTAGTGATTGAGAATCACACACTTCTTTGGGTAACTGATCTCCTTGAGATTGGTTTTGCTCAAAAACTTCCAAATCATTGTGTTACTCTGCCCAAATTTTCAAAGTTTTCATACTTAGAAAAATTTTCACCCAAAATTGTTAAAACGATTTAAATTTAGATCGTTCTAACTTTTCTTTACAATTCCTTAAAACAATTTCTTTTAAAACATTTCAGTTTTTTCTCTCTTCTTTCTTCTTTCGTCTTTCTTCTTCATCACTTAGAAATTTTTTTTAAAAAGATTCTAAAACGATCTAATTTAGATCGTTCTACTTTCATTTTTCAAATACAGTAGAATGTTTTTTCAAAAATCTAAAACGATCTAAATTTCTAGCTTCATTTTTTAAATCAAATTTTTTTGTAATTCAATCATTTCAAATGACAACAATCAACATCAATTCAGACATTTCATCAAGAGAGGTACAAGTTTTTACTCAAACTGACTACTTGTCTCTTCAAACAACTGCTGATACTTTGACAATGCAAAATCTTACTTTGAAGACAAATTTGAACATAGCTAAACAAGAGTTTGATAAACTTAACGAAGCTTTTTCTCAACTCTCAATAGCTCATGATGCTCTCAAAGTTAACTATGACTCTTTGAAAGAAATGCATTTGTCAAGTAACAATTCTCATGTTGTTTCACCCAATGCACATCTAACCAATAAATGTCAAGTCCTTGAAAAGAATGTCCATTCACTCAAGCAAACCATTGAGACCTTACAGCTTGAGAAAACCAATGAATGGATAAGAGCAAATGCAAGACAAGCAGATGTTGAGTTTCTTACAAACAAAATGAAAGATATGAGACCAAATTGTGAAAAACATGAAAGACAGATTTCTGACTTAAACAGTTCTTGTTTTCTCAAAGGAGTTGAAATTGAAACTCTTCAAAAACAAGTTGAGGATTTGAAAGCAAACATTTTGTTCTACCAAGAGAAAATTTACAAAATAGAACAAAATCCTTTCTTAGATTTCACTGCTTATTAATAAATCAAAGATTGATAAATCAGAACTTCTTTTTGGTTTAGGTTGTTAGAATCCAGTGCACTTAGAAAAAATTCAAAAAGAAGATCTTGGTGCTTTGTATGATGAAAAATTTCTTCGCCTTGGCATGATTCAAGAATTCATCAGACCATCTGAGGATGATTTTGAGTCAGATGATGTTGAAAGACCAAAACCAACTCAAATAAACATTGATTATGTTGCTCTTAATGATACTTACAAGAAAACTCATAACATATCAATTTATGAGTTAGAAGAAATAGACAACATTTCAGTGAAACAAAATGAGTCTCAACAAGAGTCTTCAAAATCAATTTCTCACAGAGCTTATATTCCAACTACCATATTGGAAAAAGAAATTGAAAACCTAAAACAAAAAGTTGAGTCTCAACAAAAGGTCATTGAACATCTGAAAACTCAAGATTATTCCCCAAAGGTAAGTGAGACCATCCCTACCCATATGATGATTAATCATAATTCTGATGATTGTTCCACTCCATCCAATAGGAGTGAGAATTCTACAAAAGTACTGCAGGATGATAGCATCTCTTCTTAAGAAATTCAAGATATGACCACAACAATGCTATCATCATTTTCCAAGATTGAAGAAAAAATTCAAGCTTTGAAGACTAAACATATTGCTTCTGTCAAAAAGGTACTTTCTTTTGAAACCCCTGTGATAACACCTAATGACAAAAGTAAAGTGATTTTAGAGCATAAAATTGAGATTCTTGAAAATTTTAAGGCTAAAGCAAAAGCATTGATTGAAAAGATGACTACCAAAACTGGTTCTCAACCAAAAAGTCAATCAAAAATTAAAAAGGAGTTAAACAACTTTCTTTCAAAAAGCCTAAAGTTGAATCAAAGAAGGAATCTAAATCTAAGATTGCTCCAACTTCATTTTACTCACCCAAAAGTCAGCTTGCACCAACTGTCAAAGAAAAAAACACCATTAAGGTTCACGTTTCATCTGTTTCTAGAACCTCTGCTCTTAAAACTATCTCTAAAAATAGTTCAATATCCAAGATGTCAAAAACTAGTCAAATTTTCCTCACAAAAGAAACATCTAAGGGTATAACTATTTATAGGGATCAGTTGGTTGGTTCACTGTCAAAACTCCAAAGAAACAAAATCCCAAATCTTCAAACAATATCATGATCAATTTTTCTAACCCAAAAGGACCCATTCAAAAGTGGGTACCAAAAACAACATAATTGTTTTTGTAGGAAATAAAGGTCTGTGTTACGTATTTCCACTTTGGAAGATATTCAACACATGATCCTGGAATGACTTTCTAATCAAAGAAACCATCTCAAATAAGTGCTCATTTCCAATACGCTAACTTGCCTCTGCATGTTTTGTAAAAATCCTCTATCTTTCTAATTTCATTCATTATCTATCAAACATTGATGCTATGCTTACGTGCAATATGTTTTATATCACGCAATGTTTGAGGAGGAGAGAAAGGATAATTCATGAAGCAAAGGGGAGTTTGTGAATTTGCACTATTTGATTAGAAACCCATTGTTATTTTAGAAAAACAAAATAAAAAAAATAGAAAATTTAAAAAATTTACAAAAATATTTTTTTAATTTTTGTTTTGTTTGTTTATTCTAGTTTTAGAAATCTGATATATGAAAAAGCCTAATATCAATCAAGTCCATAACCGACCCAGCCTGAGCCAACCCATTTTTTTTCTTTCTTTCTTTCTTCTTAAGGAGGGAAAGACAATCTTTTTTCTTTTCTTATCTGTTCACGTATACCCGTAAACTCACTAACTCTCTCACAAAAAATCTTCATAAAACTTTTTGTTGCTGATCATCAAAAGAAGTTAAGGGTCTTGTTCCAAATCGTTTTGTGATCATTTCTTTCCAAAACATCATCAAATTTCAATCACATCCACAAGTACTATCTTGGTTTGAATGTAGATTTCTTTTTTCCAATTTTTCTTGAATTTCTCAATTCTGTTAGTACTTCTGTGTTAACTGTGTGAATTAGAAGCATGTTAAGGATATGTGTAAATGATTATTACATGTTTAAATGCTTTGTTTGATGTTTTTGAAAATTCAAAAACCCTTCCCCCCCTGTTCTTGAAAATAAACATGATCAGAGTGTGTTTAAATGGATTGATGCGTTTCTGTTCAGATATGTTGCGTGATGATATTGTTAGTTTGGCTAGGGATGAATGTTATGCCATGCTCAAATTGCAGTTTGATACATTGAATGTGAATATTGATGTATGTTTGGCTAACTGAAAAGTGTTTGGCAAAAATATTTTATTTTAGAGTTGTTTGATTCTAAAACGATCTAAATTTAGATCGTTTTGATTTCTAAACGACTTGGAAGTAAAAAAAGTTTACCATTCACCTTTTATGTTCATTTCATGTTATTTCTGTGATTAATCCCTTGAGACTGAGACAAAAACGATCTAATTGGATCGTTCTTGGGTCTGTACGCTGTGTGGTTTGATAATGAGTTTGGAAATTCAATTGATGGGTAACTGAATTCTTATGAATTTGGTTCGCTCAAATCTGATACTTTTTAGTGTAAGGAGAAATCATGAATTTGATTTCACCTTATATTTTTAAGTGTTGGAAAATCTTTAAAAGAGAAGTGAAGTGTTTCTCAAAATTTTTCCAAAACGATCTAATTTAGATCGTTTCATTTTTCTTCACTTCAAAAGTTTTTAACTAAACCTAAAACGATCTCTTTTAGATAGTTTCACCTTTTCTTTCCCATACTTAACATTTTTTTTCTCTCTCACATGAGAAACTTAAAACGATCTCTTTTAGATAGTTTTACTTTCTTTTTCCATACTTAAAACTTTCTCTCAAATAAAAGTTTAACACGATCTCTTTCAGATCGTTTCAACTTCAGTTTTCCATACTTCATTATTCTTTCTTTAAATCTTTCAAAACGATCTAAATTTAGATCGTTTCTTGATCTTCCCCCTCAGATTTTTATACTTAGAAAATTTTTTTCTTTCAACATTTTTATTTTATTTTTATTCTTGTGTGGAGTGACAAACTGTTTTGTATGATCATATAATTATCATATATTTTGGAATATGAGGAATCAAACGCCTTTCTGTACTTCCTTATTATTCTCAAATATATCATACTTATATGATTATATATTATTTTCAAAGTTATATACATATCAAAGTATATAAGAGTACAAAGAATTGATCGCCTTTGTGAACTTCTTTGTAAACTTATATATGGAAAATATGTATTTAACTATTCTGTGTTTATTTTCTCATAACAAATGATTTATAAAGGATACACTGAGTTGATCGCCTTTGTAAACCTCATTCTATCTTATATAAACTGTTTGTGTGAACCTTGTTATTTGCTATTCAAATATTATTTTTCTGTGTGTGTTAAAAGTTATTATGTCTTAAAACAGAAAATTATAAAAAATAATGGATCATCAAGAGGAGGTTAGACATGATGAAGAGATTGCCATTAATGAATCAATAGAAGAAATTCTTACAGCCGGAAATTCAATAAATATGAGAAATAATCGATATCTGAATGATCCTTTCAACGCTCCCGGCTTTCCAATAATTTCAGCAATCTTCCACAATCATCCTCTTACTCATGCTCTCACAGTAGATGTTGATCTTGCTGAATCATATTTATTTGACATGTGGAGATCCATTATCTTTGTGCAACCACATGATCCATCTTCATCAAGGACTAAACCAAAAGTCAAATCTCCAGAACTTCATAGACAAGGCTATTTTCAATTCGAACTTCATTCTGGAGAGAATACATATGACTTCGAATTCAATTTAGATGATTTCAGAAGATATTTAAGGCTACTAGAAGCAAACTCAAATGGGAGAAATGATTATGATGTATTTGAATCAAATGATGTGATGTTTGCTGCCTTGATATCACTTGGTTATGATGGTCCTTTGACAAAGACAACTGATTTTAAGCTGAAGAAGTTACCAAGAATTTGGTACTATGTGTTTTCTGTTCTCAGCAACTGTTTACATCCATGTACAAGAGGAATGGATAACTTGACCCAGACAATGTTGTACATATTCTATGTGTTTGTTTCCAATCAGCACTACGACATTGCTCAACTTCTTTGGGATCAGCTGATAGTAGCAGTAAATGGAAAATATCTGCTCCCAAGAAGTATATTCCTTTCATAAGATTTCTCTCAGCAATTGTCCGAAGTATAATCAGGAACAAGAAGCACATTCCAAGACTTCTTGAAACAGGGAAAGTTGTTACTCATCCATTCAAGTTTGTTAGAGACTCTGGTATCCCTAACTATTCTTATTTGATTCCATCATTTTTACTTGATATGGTTCACGATGCTGATGATGACAAGAAGGCATATCTGGACTAGATTAGAACCACTATGGGATCGGAAAGCCTCCCGGTTCCTACCCAAGTTGTGCATAGGTTGCCAAGTGAGGGGTCTAAGAGGAAAAGAAAAGAGAGTGAGGGTGAATCCAGTTCAGGTAAGCCAAAGAGTAAGAAACAAAGAGGTGAAATGTTTGTGATAAAGTTGAGTAAGAAAGTACATCAACAAAAGAAGAAGGGAAGTTCAAAGAAAAAGAAGTTGAAAAGAAAAACACCAGTTGAACCTTCTTCTCCAACATCTTCTGAGAATACTATCTCTGAGTCTGGGACTCAAAGACCTATTCGATCACCACCTCCTAAAACTTCAAATATCAGAAGATCACCATCACCAAAAACACCATCACCACAAAGACATTCTTCACCAATTCAAACAACTCCACTATCAGAAATTCTAACACCAGAACCCCCAGCAATGTCTCAATCACAATCAATACCAACTCAAATTCCTTCATCAACAATTTCTACACCTGTTTTCCTATCTCCTCCACCGACATACTTTCAAGGCCGCAGGAAGTCCATTCCTGTTAACATCAAAAAGAAAACATTCAAAAGATCTCGCTTTGAGTATGATCGTTTCTCCCGAGCTGAACAAGAAAATGTGGCTGATTCTGATATTGATTCATTTGATAATGAAGCCAATCAATTTGCTGATGATGTCATGGACATCCCGGAGGAACAAGGTGGAAATGAGGGAGGAGTTGAAAATGTTAGAGAGGATGAGAGGTCCGGGCTAGGTATAAGGCATAAAGAAAACGTTGGCCTTCCATTAGTCCAAACAACATATACTCGCCGGGTTCGACCTAGGATAGAAGACAAGAGCTCCCAACTCTTGCACGGTCAAACCTCCACTAGCTATTCGGAAGTCTCTCTACAGACTGACGTCTCATTTCTGCATAGGCAAAATCCACGTAATCCATCCCAGTCTCCTTCAGATTCTGTGGATGTTGAAGATAAAGAGACATCTGCCCCTCTCTTGACTTTCGATTCTGCACATTTGTCTAGTACCCCTAGGACACTTACACCGATTGTTATACCATCTGCACATCTAGGTGATGCTGCCGGAACAAACATAGAGAGCTCGGCTTTAGTGCCCTCTCAAGGATTGTTTGGAAGTCCTTCCATTGCTAACGTTATGCCAGCTTTGAACGAAGGCACCCGTGTAGCTGAATTGGCTCAGCGAGAGTTTGAACTCTCTCGAGCTCGAGCAGTTGCTGCGGCTATTCGTGCTTTGGGTTTATCGGTTGATCTAAGTGACACCAGTGTTATGTTTGTCCACTTTCCAAAGGATTCTGGTTGTGAAGCCGAATCATCAACTGTTGCTCAAACTCTTGAACCAACAGGAAATCCTGTGTCAGTCATGATGTCGTCAGGTCACTCAGTAGAACCACTTGGAACTACTTATGTGTCAGCTTCTGTTATTCCTGATACTCGAATTTCTGAATCTCCAGTTGTTGTAACTCTATATCCGATTGTTCGTAATCTTGTGACTCATTTGGTTGAAGGGATTGAACAAGAACAAGAAAGTGTCTTACGTGCTTCAAGATATACTATTACTGGAAAACTTCCAATGACTCAAACCAGTTCTTCACCACGCAGATTGCTTACTGGTGGTACACTTAGAATTTGCTCATCTGTTGTTACTCCAATCTCAACACCTACTACTCCTCATATTTCAACTGTTCCAATTGTTATTTCTTTGTCGTCTCAACCGATCATATCAACACCACCGATTACTCAATCTTCTCCAATTTCATCATCAACACCCCCAGAAATTCCAACTTTATCAACTCACCAATCATTTCCTGATCCTGATTCTCCTGATTCTTCTTCAAGTTCTTCATCTTCATCGGAATCTGATCTTAGTGATACTTATTTGAATGACTATACTGCTAATAGGCTTCATGAAAGTGGTATATCCACTGATACTCTCATAATGGCAGTACTTCGTCGACTAAGATCTGAAGAGCCTAATCTGAATCTACTGAAGAAAGTCATCTGTCAATCAATTCTTTCTTATCAACATTTCTTGGATACTGATACTGCTCATAAGGCTGAAACTGAAGCAATTCGAAAGAGATTAACTGAGCTTGAACAACAATGTCGACCGGCCACTATCTTAAGGAGTCGGGATGATCAAAATCCGGATGATCAACCCGAGGGGGAGAATAATGTTCAAGATAGTGGAAAAGGTCATAATACAACACAAGAAGCAAGTGTTGAAGAAGTAACAAAAGGAAATCAAGATCAAAGTCAAAGTGTGGATATTCCTTCATCATCTCAAGCTCATCAAGTTCATAATTCTGATTCAGATGATCTGCCTCCACTTGTTAAATATATCTCTCACTACTACTCAACTACATCAAGTTCTGATCAATCCAGTGATCCTGATCCGTTTCAACCAGAGAATAGGACTGATGATGACAGTGATTCTGATTCGGATGATTCTAATGATGCTCCACCAAGACCAGCTATGACTTAAGAACAATTTGAGAAAGATATATTTAAAGAGATTGTCTATGATCTAAGAGATACAAATAATCTTGACACTCCAAGAGAGCTTAGCATGGGTATTAGACATCCAAGAATCACTCGAGACAAAATCTGGCAAATCAATGAAGGGTAATTATATGAGAATTATGCACAAATGCTAGATCTAAATGTCAGACCTGAAGAATTAGTATGCAGGGCAAGATACATTGAAGAAAGAGCCTTCCTGATTTACTGCTCATCTGAGGAAAGACTCAACATGACCTTGAATAGGTTGAGAGCATTCTTTCTTTTCAGACATCAAAATCAAAGGGATGCATACTTAGAAATGATGAATGCTGAAAGCACAGTAAGAAGTGAAGAGTGGTATAATCAGTTCCAGAGTCAAATCACAAGTGCGTTGACATTGATTGCTCCTATCAAGTATCAGAACCAAAGACTTGTCCGATTTAGAGTTCAAAGAGCTGATGGTCACATCTACGCTATTCATGAAGAATCTTTCCAATACTTGCCAATCTCTGACATCCTCTTTCTCTACAGCCAGTATGCTCATTTGATTACAAAGACTCCAGATCAACTTCTTGCTTATGAAGCTCTGAAGAGTCACATTCAGGCTTTAATCAGATATTATGAGTTTAATGATTTCCAGATTGGTCTAGAAAGGAGAACAAGAAGAATTAATCTCACGAGACCAAATTAGAGAGCAGGAGGTTATGAGTTGGATTCTTATCAGATTGGAGATCTAATAGAAGAATTGGATGGATTTGTTTTCATCAACAGTTTCAGAGGAAAAATCTTTGTCCGTGCATCTGATTTTCCCAAGTATTCAGATGGCACTCTGAAATATTGTTTATTCTTCCTCAGAGCCATTCATGATAATCCTGATCCCAGTGAAAATGAAAACATCCAGATTCAAAGAGAAAGACACATAAGAAGGATCCAAGAGACAATTGACATGCGTCAAAGGGTTAGAGATCTTATTGCTGTCAGAACTATTAGACCAAGAGAAGGAATCATTCATACTGAGACAGGTTCATGGGTTCTTTGGAATCCAAGTCATGAACGAGGTCCTCATAATATTCCTCCAGTTAACTTTCAAGATAATATCAGATTGCCCGATGAACGTCCAGAAGGTGCTAACTGGCATTTCATTCCTAAGAGGTATTAGAATGACTCTTGGAATAGTTACAAGAAAAGAGCTTTTTGGAATTCTATGAAAGATAAGCCATCTACATCAAAAGCAGCTCAAGATTACAAGAAAAGAAAGAACAAGAAAAGACGAGTTGAGAAAAGAAGGAGGAGGAACAGGAGGAACAGATAAAAGACAACCAAGCACTAAGGAGGAGAATGTTAGAAATTCAAAATAGTGCTTAGTTGTATTTCCTTATCTTTGTTAATTTGTATATGTAATATAAGGTTGAGGGGGAGCTTATGTATTTACTTAGAGTATAAATACCCCTCAAGCCTTAACCTTCTGTAACTTTTAGTCACATATTGCTAAATATATTTCCAAGCTTTCCACACACATACCTCTGTCTCTCTCAATACACACACTAACACACACACACATCCACCATTGTTACTCACCTTACTTCCGCACCCGAACACGAACAATTTATGGAATATTACATGATTCAACAATCCTTGAAGATTTATACACACACACACTCATCATTCTCTGTTCACAAAGAACATTGAGAATCGACAAATGATTTAACATCAAGAAGTCCAAGACCAATACTGAATCAAGTTCTCCAAAGACAATGAAGAAAGCTTTGAAGACTTGTTTCAACTCACCAATTGCCTTCATCACCGGGCTCATCAAATTCATTCCTACAAGACAAAACAACACGTACTTCAGACCTTACAATATATCAATAAGGGGGAGAATGTTAGAAATCCAAAAGTAGTGATACATTGTAATCTAAGTTATGGACTTACTTGTTGATTAAGTCATGGGTTGATGATTTCTAAGGTTGAAGGGCTAATTGTGATTATTAGCATAGTTGCTTTGTTTAGACTATAAATAGCCCTCAATTCCTTAGAAATAAAAAGTTTTTGAACAACACTCAACACTTAAGACATTACACCTTAATAACACACTCTTGATCCAAATTCTCTCTCAAAAACACACACAAACACCTAGAACACACACACTAACCAAACGCCATTGTTGATGTGAATTCAAATGATAAAATCGTGTTGCTACAATCTCTTAACCATTGAACTTCCCAAAAAAAAGAAGAAGATCTCAACGATTCTAATCTCTTGTTGACAGCTTTAGGCATGCGAAATAAAGATAAAAAGTAATTACCTAAAGAGCCGAGAACCGCTTTATCTAAAGTAGTCCTGCCACCTATGGAAATGGGATTAGCCTTCCAACTCGAAAGCCGTTTTTTAAATTTTGTAATAATAGGCTCCCAAAAAGAAATCCGCTTGGAAGTACCACCCATGGGTATACCCAAATACTTAAATGGCAAGCTTTCAGATTTACACCCAATCAGACTAGCTAGATGACAAACTTCATCATGAGAAACACTGACACCAATAATCGACGACTTCTGGAAATTAATTTTGAGACCTGAAATAGCGTAAAAAACTCCGAGGGCATTGGAAGCAAGATTAAGATTGTTCTTCGACTATTCACCAACAACAATAATATCATCAGCATAAAAAAAGATGAGATAACGAAACCTGTTTGATCTTAGCACCACAAAGAAGACCATTTTTGACTAGATTGTCAAAAGCAACATGCAAACCTTCCATAGCAATGATAAAAAGAAAAGGTCCCATTGGATCACCTTGGCGTAATCTACGTTGAATATCAAATTCTTTAGTGGGGCTTTCATTGACTAAGACTGATGCTCTAGCAGAATTGAGGCAAGCCTTTATCCATGCAATCCGTTTCTTACCAAATCCCATATTTTCAAGAATGTAAAATAAGTAATTCCAAGACAACGAATCATAAGCTTTAACGAAATAAATCTTGAACAACATCAATTTTATTTTTTTTTACCTTTATACCAATCAATTACCTCATTAAGTAAAAGAGGGCCATCCAAAATTTGCCTACCTTTTATGAAAGCCATTTATTCAGGACTAATTATGGAATTAATGACCTTAGCAAGACGGTTGGCAAGGAGTTTAGCAATTATTTTGTACTGGACACTAATCAAGCTGATAGGTATGAAATCTGATAAAAGTGTAGGATTACTGACCTTGGGAATGAGAGTAATAAACGAGGAGTTGTTGTTAGGTCCAGATTTACTGGACTCGCTCCGGACGAGAAGACTAGATCCCTCTGAAGATTTGTCCAAAAATTATGAGAAGGTCAGTGAACCATTTACTTGTACAGGAATCTGGATTCCACCAGATTGGTTCACTTTACTTCACTCCAGTTAAGATCATTCCACTAAAGACATTCTCACTGAAGTTGAAGACAGAAGTCTGAAGAAAGAAGACTGACAAATGGCGGGGCCCACTGACAGTCTTACCAGATCTCCTGACTGGAGTCCTTGTCAGTGTTCTAGACCTTACAACTCTGAACACTGAAAGGAATTGACTTATTTGCCTTTGCACGCTTTTATCCGGACAATCCATTTGTCCTTTGTTAAAAGTTCTTACACGCGTGTATAGGTGGTTGGTTAAAGTATTACAAGTCACATCAAATTGACTTTATGCATGATGCGTAAAACACACAATAACTCAAGCACAGCGGAAATTAAACAAAAATGAAATTAAATATTTTTGGTATTTTCTTGGTTATATGAAATAAACAACAAAACAAGACGATAAATAAAAAGGATAAATAAAAGAATCCACCACCAAGATTCGTAAAGGCTAAGCCACCGGAATCAAGGATAAAGGAAACACTCCAACCCACCACTATGTTTGATAAAGGTTTAGCCACCACAAACACAGATAAAGGAATCAAAGATTTTAGACCTCACCACTATATTTGATAAAGGAGAAACTACCACAAATATAGATAAAGAGATTACTCCAAACCACCAAGATCAAAGATCGATAAAGGTAAATGAAGATTTTGGATAAGAAATAGAGGCTGCTCTATTAATTTCATTCAACAACATAATCTGCTTTTACAAAGAGAATTACAACCCCTATTTATAGCCACATTAACTATTTCTTAGGAGTTATCGAAATAATAATAAAATAATCTAAAAGCTGTCATGTGCAAAGGACAACCACTAATTTATTAACCAATGGGAAATGGACAGATAAAGCTTCTAGAAAGATTCCTTTTGCGAGAGGACCCACAAACTGTTAGAAATAACATGGGCATCAACTTGTTCTTTCTTCTTGCTGGAAATCTTTCTTTCCTCAGATGTACCCAAACTAAATCACCTGGAGCAAAACTGGATTGTTTTCTACACTTGTTTGCTCTTGCCTTGTATTCAACATTAGTCTTCTCAATTCTGGTCTTCACTTGTTGATGAATTTTCTTGATCTCTCTAGCTCTGGCCTCAGCTTAAATACTTGCTTTTGGTTCAATTGAAAATGGAATCAAATCAATGAGAGTCGGTGGATTGACACCATAACCGATTTCAAATGGCGATTTACTGGTAGAATAATTAGGAGCTCTGTTGAAGGCAAACTCAACATGAGCTAACTTCAGATCCCAATATTTCAATGTGTTCTTTACCAGTGTTCTCAATAGCATACCAATTGTACGATTTGTCACTTCAGTTTGTCCATCAGTTTGAGGATGATGAGACGTATTGAACATCAATCTGGTACCCATCAATCTCCATAAAGTCTTCCAGAAGTAACTTAGAAATTTCACATCTCTATCTGGAACAATGGTCTTTGGAATTCCATGTAGACGAACATTTTCTTTGAAAAATAAGTTTGCTATTGCCAAGGCATCATTTGTAGTATTCCAAGGAATAAAATGAGCCATCTTCGAAAAACGATCAACAACCACCATTATTGAATCTTTTCCCCTCTGAGTTCTGGGCAGTGCAACAATAAAATCCATGCTGAGATCTTCCCATGGTTGACTTGGAACAAGGAGAGGAGTATACACACCCTTGTGAAAAGTTGCCTTCTCCTGGTGACAAGTTGGACAACAACTGATTATAGTCTGGACATCCTTCAGTAGACTTGGCCAGTAGAAGTGTTCAGTAAGGATCTCTCCAGTCTTATTAATGCCAAAATGGCCAGCCAAACCTCCTCCATGTGCCTCCCGTATTAGTAAATCTCTGATGCAACCTCTTGGAATACATAACTTACCATTTTTAAACAAGAAACCATCCTGAACAACATATGGCCCTTTCTGGTTAGCTTCAGTGAGACGATCAGCAAAGTCTCGATCAGAAGCATACAACTCCTTAATGAAAGAAAATCTAAGAACACTTGCTTCCAAAATTGATAGCAACGAATATCTTCTAGAAAGTGCATCATCAACAACATTTGCTACTGTAACACCCCATCGTTGGCGGAAACATGCGGGTCATGAAAAGTATAGCACGACATGGAATTACATAGATACTGCTAAATGAAATATAATATAATAAATATATTCCCAAAAACATGAGTTCAAAATCATAACAGCGCTAAAAATAGCTTATAACAACCAAGTCCAAAAAGAAATAATCCAAGGCATCTAGCCGTAAAGTCTGACAATAAATAAGGAGCACTAAACTCTGAAGTCCAGTCTAGCATAGCAGTCTTTATCCCTGATTGACCTGAGCACCTGAAAAGTATACTAAAACGTGTCAACACAAGGTTGGTGAGTTCGTATGTTTTAGTCAAAAAGTCTAGTCAAAGAAATAAGTCTTTTGTCGATTCTTTTAAGTCTAAACAAGTAATAGTTCAATATGTAACGAGCAGAGTTACGCCATAATAAGTCCAAAGTCTCAAGTCTCAATGTCTCAAAGTCCGGTCTTACGGTACTTGCCTTAGTCCAAAGTCTCAAAGTCTCAAGTCTCCAGTACACACAAAAAGCACGTCAGATAAGCACGACGTAAAGCACAACAACACATAATCACACATATACAACAAGACAGAAGCACGTCAAATGGCACAAGTAACTCTATACGCACAGGCTCAATCTTAAACAGAAATCGACAAACTGTTTGAAATATCAGTATACTTTCCACCCCAAAACTTGTAATAAAAAGGGGCTACGAAACTCACCTGATAGCAGCACAAGTACCAGCACACTAGAATTACCGAACAAGAACACGAACAGTCAAGTACACCTGAAACACGTACACTATCTGTCCAAAAGTCCTACACTGTCCACAAGTCAACCAGTAAGTACTCACTCAATTGTACACGTCTATGTCCTATACTAGTGTCTTAAGAAATGCCATCATGTCTTGTATAATGTCATATTATATATATAATAACTTAGTTGTTCTTGAAACACTTGAAATGTCGACGACTTAAAGTTTTATCTTTGACTACTGAATCAAGGAGTATATTTATATATCGAAGAGTTTAACTTCCAAAGAGTTTATATAGAGAACTTAGTTTTCAGAGAGTTTACTTCAGAGAACTTATTTCAAAGAACTTATTTCGGAGGATTTAAATGCAAAGAACTTATGCTAGAGAATTTATTCAGAGAACTTATTCAGAGAACTTATTGTGAAGAACTTGATTTAGAGAACTTAATCTAGAGAAGAACTTATCCAAAGAACTTATACAGAGAACTTATCCAAAGAATTTATTTAGGGAGTTTAAAGTAGGGAGTTTACTTCCTGGAGAACTTGTCGACTTGAACACAGCAAAAGAACAAAACTAATGCAAAGAGAGTTTAAAAGAACAGAGAGTTTGTCTAGAGAACTTAGCTAGGGAATTTAAACAGAGAGTTTGTACAAATAGTTTATTCTAGAGAATTTGTACAAAGAGTTTATTCCAGAGAACTTATCAAATTCTCCTCAAAGTCACGACTGACTTAGCAACTTTGGATTCAGAGAGTTTATTTTGTGAAGAGTTTATTCAAAGAATTTAACAAAAACCCTAGCCATGCTTACGCCTAAATGAAGATCAAAAAGAAAGAAAAATTGATGAACATCTTCAATTTTGACCAAACCCTAATTCATAATAATCAACAATCCTTGCAAGAAACTTAAGAAAAGCACAAGGATTTAATCTAGACTTTTATCAAATCTCCTGAAAATCAATATTTACATACATATATATCTATAAATCATGAAAGTTATATGTATTTATATAGATATATAGATCGAATCTATATATGTTTTTATCTAAGAAATTTTTGTAATATATATAAATATATGTATTTATAATGAGATTTACCTAAGATAACATTTCTATATCATAATACATTGATTACCTTAACAAGAATTATGAGGAAGATGATGATTTGATTTTGTTGATGATAATCGAAATTTTGAAGAAGAAGAGGCAGAAGTCACGGCCAAAAGAGAAAGAAAAAGGAGGAAAGAAAGGTAGAGAACTTATGGGGTTTTTGGAGAATTTAAGGGTTTTTATACCCTTTCCAAGTCTTGACCTTCTTTGACTTTTAATAAAACTCGTTTGACACGACATTTTCAGAAAACCCGAGACTTGTTAGTTTACTTTCTCGACATAAATATTTGTAACTTTTGAATAGCTTTTAGACGACTATAAGCACGACCATATTTGATAATTAAATCATTAATTGTTTTAATTTTAAATATTTTATTTATTTTGGCATTTTCACAAGACAACTAGTATTCCTCTTGTTCACGAGTCCACGCACAATTTTTTCAAAGTCTACCCGCTCATAAAGCCCGAACAAAACAAAAATCTAATTATTCAATGATAAAGTCTTAAGGTCTAACGACGTACATAGACAAAATAAACTAAAAATGACCGGAAAAGTACTTCAGAAAAGTTCGCTCAGATGACGGTTGTCACAGCTACTCTAGCTTTATGTTTAGAAACAAACGAATAAGACTGCAAAAATTCCACCGATTTTGCATGTCTGGCATTAAGCTTGTGTTGATCATTAATAAACTTCAGTGCTTTACAGTCAGAAAATAAGATAAACTGTTTTGGCTTCAAATAATGAGACCAATGAGTAATAGCATGAATAATTGCATAAAACTCTTTATCATAAGTGCTATACTTCAGTTTAGAACCATTCAGCTTTTCACTGAAATATGCCACTAGACGCCTGGCTTGTACCAGAACTGCACCAATGTCCACACCACTGGCGTCACACTCTAACTCAAACAACTGATCAAAATCTGGCAAAGATAATACTGGAGCTGAACTGAGCTTTTCCTTCAGTGATTCAAAGGCTAACTGGCCTGAACTTGGCCAGTCAAACACACCTTCAGTGCTTCATGGTCAGAAAATAAGACAAACTATTTTGGCTTCAGATAATGAGACCAGTAAGTAATAGCATGAATAATTGCATAAAACTCTTTATCATAAGTGCTATACTTCAGTTTAGAACCATTTAGCTTTTCACTAAAATATGCCACTGGACGTCTAGCTTGTACCAGTACTGCACCAATGCTCACACCATTGGCGTCACACTTTAACTCAAACAACTGATCAAAATCTAGCAAAGATAATACTGGAGCTGAACTGAGCTTTTCCTTCAGTGATTCAAATGCTAACTGGGCTGAAGTTGGCCAGTCAAACACACCTTTATTCAGACAATCAGTAATTGGAGCCACAACTATCGAAAAGCTCTTGATAAATCTTCTATAAAAAGATGTTAGTCTATGAAAACTTCTTACTTCAGTGATTGTAGTAGGAAGTGGCCATGATCTGATGGCTTTTACCTTGGAAGGATCCATGGAAATACCTTATTTTGACACCACATAACCAAGAAAAATTACACTTTCCACCATAAAGTCACATTGCTCCAGTTTGCCATACAACTGGTATTTCCTCAGTAATTCAAACACACTTCTTAAATGATTAACATGTTCAGTTTTAGATTTTATATATACAAGATGATACGAAATTGCCCCTGAGTTATCCTGAACTCAGTTCAGATCGAGTGAGCTTGGACTCAGCTCAGGCCATGATAATGATTCCTCTGATGGCACACTTTGGGAAGATGATTGGTGATCCTATCTGCCCCTTAGGGTTCACCTTACTGAAGTGGAAAGACTAAAATGTGGGGGAAGTTTGAGGATCAACTCGGAAATTCGTCCAATCTGGATCAGCTTTGAAGAAGAGTCAGCTTGGGATGACCAATCTGGGTCAGCTAGAGCAGAGTTAGCTTAGAACTGAATCAGCTTGGGAATTTCAAACACTTATTCTATTTTGATGCTTTCAATAACCAGGTCAAGTCATGTGATTAACACGTGTGTGTGGCTGTTCTAGATGATCCTGAATAAGGATAAGAATTCAGTTGTGTGTTTTTGTCTTGTTTTGGTGACACCTGATCGTGGGAGGAGAAGAATACAAGTGGGGACCAGAGAGAGAACCTCCACTATCCTACAGCTGCAGATTATGTTCTCTATTCTTATTGGTTGATTTATAACAACCTTGTACTAGTTGCCTAGGGTAGAATATTCCTTGTCTGTTGTATTTCCTCTATAAATAGAGGCTGCCTTTTATTGTAAAAATCAGAGTGTGTTTATGAAAGTTTGATAGAGTTGAATTCTATTCATTTTAAATTTCTTCTTTACCTTTATGGATCTTTGATCTTGGTGGTTAGAAGTGGTCCCTTTATTAGTAATCTTGGTGGCTTTGCCTTTATAGATTATTGTGGTGAGATCTTAAAAATCTTCATTACTTTTTTCTGTATTTGTGGTGGCTCAGCCTTTATCAAATTTAGTGGTGATTTTGGAGTGCTTCTAGTATTTGATTTTGGTGGTTCAGTTCTTTACGAGTCAAGTATTAGATTCTTATCTATCCTTGTTTATTTGTTCTTATTTCAGTTTATTTCCACTGTTTCATTGTTGCACTATTTGTTCTTATATTCAACTTAGGTGTGTTTTGTCTTAAAATTCCAGAAAATTCCTACAAAAATAGCTTATATTCCGTTGTGCTTTTGTTTTGTGAGTTGACTCAGTCTGACTCTGAGTATTTCAGCTCAATTTAACATCAGTGTTGTGTTGTTTGAAAGTTGTTTTGAGTTTCCTTTGTAAAAGTATGGCTTATAGAAGAAATATGACTTTGGAAGAAGCTCATAATCTTAGAAGGGATAGACAGATCGAAGCTCTCCAAGAGCAGCTTGAAAGGGTTGTTAATCTGTTAGAAGATGGTGGTGTGAGGTTAAATAGAGAAGATGTTGCTGTTGGTGAAAGGGCTTCTGGTTCTCAAGACTAAGGTCTTGGTTCTGATAGTACTCCTAGATCTTCTAGCGAGTCTGATGCTTCTAGTCAGCCTAGGAGGAGGCATAGGAGGCATAAGGTTGATGTTAAAGATATTAAGGTTGAGCCACCAAATTTTGTTGGTTCTTCTAACCCAGAAGATTACTTTGAATGGGTTCAGATTATGGACAAAATTATGGAAATTAAGGGGTATGATGACAGAAAAAGGTTTCAAGGATGCTGTTATGAAGCTGAGTAAGTATGCATCATCTTGGTATGAAATCATGAAGGGTGAAAGAGAGTATAAGGGTAAAAGCAAAGTCAAGACCTGGTCAAAGCTAAAGGAGGTTATGCAGAAGCGGTTTGTTCCCCAAGCTTATAAGCAAGAGCTGTATATTCATATGAACAGCTTGAAACAAGGAAGTAAAGGAGGTTGTGGAGTATATAAGGGAGTTTGAACAACTTAAGATTAGAACATGGGTGATGGAAGCTGAAGCACATACTATTGCAAGATTCATGGGGGGTCTGAATTCCTTAATTGTTGAGAAGATGGAGTTGCAGCCTGTGTGGACGTTTGAAAGTGCGTGCAAGCTGGCCATTAAGCTTGAAAGGCAAATAAAGAAGAGGTCAGCCTACAAGTCAATTCCTAAACCTATTGTACCTGCCAAGAAATCTATCTTTAAAAAAGTTAACTCCGGAAAAGAGAAAGTTGGAGAAGTGTCCAAGGAGCCTAAGAAGAGATGTTTCAAGTGTCATGGGTATGGACATTTACAAGCTGAGTGTCCCAATCTGAGGACTCTCACACTGAAAAAAGTTGAAGAACTAGAGGCTGAAGTTAAGTATGAAAATAAGTGTACTTATGATGAAGATCCTAGTGAAGAAGAGTTTGTTGAAGCTGATGTTGGTGACATGTTGGTAATTAGAAGAGCAATGCATGCTAATGAAGCTCCTGATGATAAAGCTCAAAGGGAAAACATTTTCCATTCACGGTGCACTATCAAAGGAAAGGTGTGCAGTCTGATTATTGATGGAGGAAGCTGTGCTAATGCTTTATCTACCTATATGGTGGACAAGCTGGGTCTTTCAACTACCAAGCATGCACATCCATACAAACTGCAATGGCTCAGCCCAGGCAATGAGGTAAAAGTTAATCGCCAAGTAGTTATTCCTTTTTCTATTGGTGTTGTCTATCAAGATGAAGTTACTTGTGATGTTGTTCCTATGGAAGCTTGTCATTTACTATTTGGTAGGCCTTGGTTATATGATAAGTATGTGTACCACATTGGTCACTTAAATACTTACTCTCTGTTTATTAATGGGAAGAAAGTTACACTGACTTCCCTAAAACCCAATGAGATTATTAAGACTGAATCAAGTACTAGGGCTGATAGATCTTTATTTATGAGTCAAGCTGATGTTGAAAAGGAGTTAGACAGTGGTACTTCTGTTTTGCTGTTACTTATGCTTGAAAATGGTGAAGATAAGGAGTATGAGGAAGTCCCTAGTATAGTTAGACCGTTACTTGCTAAATTTGCTGATGTATTTCTAGAGGAATTACCTGCTGGTTTGCCACCTATTAGAGGGAATAAGCATCAGATTGACCTGATCCCAGGGTCAATTCTTCTTAATAAGGCTGCTTATGGATGCTCCCCTAATGAGGCTAATGAGTTACAAAAACAGGTAGATGAGTTGATTGCTAAAGGCTATGTTCGAGCTAGCATGAGTCCTTATTCTGTTCCAGCTTTATTGGTGCCAAAGAAAGATGGTTCTATGCATATGTGTGTTGATACAAGAGCCATCAATAACATCACTATCAAGTATAGATATCCCATTCCTAGATTAGATGATATGCTTGATGAGTTGCATGGGTCTAGTGTATTTTCAAAGATAGATTTGAGAAGTGGCTACCATCAGATCAGAATGAAGGAAGGAGATGAGCGGAAAATAGCCTTTAAGATTAAAGGTGGGCTGTTTGAATGGCTTGTCATGCCATTTGGACTATCTAGTGCACCCAATACTTTCATGAGATTAATGAATGAAGTGTTGAAGCCTCTTATTGGTAAGTTTGTGGTTGTGTACTTTGATGATATCTTGGTTTATTCTCAATCTGTGAAGGAACACCTAGAACATTTGAAAGTTGTGTTTGAGTTGTTAAGAAGACACCAACTCTATGGCAAGTTAGAGAAATGTAATTTTATGGTTAGTAGTGTTGTATTTCTGGGCTATGTGGTTTCTAGAGAGGGCATTTCTATGGATCCATCTAAGGTTGAAGCAATCAGATCCTGGCCCATTCCTTCTTCTATTACTGAAGTCAGAAGTTTTCATGGCTTTGCCTCATTTTATAGAAGGATCATTAGAGATTTCTCTACAGTTATAGCTCCTATAACTAACTGTCTAAAGAAAGGGGTGTTCAGTTGGCCTAAGTCAGCTCAGGCTATTGTTGAATCTTTAAAGGAGAAGCTGAGTTCAACTCCTGTCCTTTCTTTGCCTAATTTTGATTCATCTTTTAGCTTGAATGTGATGCTAGTGGTGTTGGCATTGGAGCTGTGTTGATACAACATAGAAAACCAGTTGCCTACTTTAGTGAGAAGCTGAATGGATCCAAGCTGAATTATAGTACTTATGATAAGGAGTTCTATGCCATTATTCGAGCTGTTGATCATTGGTCTCACTACTTAAAACCAAAGCAGTTTGTTTTGTATTCTGATCATGAAGCTCTCAAGTACATTAATGAGCAGCACAAGCTGAATCAAAGACATGCTAAATGGGTTGAGTTTCTGCAAACTTATTCTTTTGCCTCCAAGCATAAGACTGGTTCTTCTAATGTTGTTTTTGATGCTCATTCAAGAAGACATTCTATGCTATCTATTTTGGAGTCCATGGTTCTTGGATTTTCATTTATCAAGGAATTGTATGAAACTGATCCAGATTTTGGCTCTATTATTTGTTCATCTCCAAATGAAGCTAATGGGCCTTATGTTATTCAAGATGGATTTCTATTCAAGAATGGTAAGTTGTGTATTCCAAAGGGCTCTATCAAAGATTTGTTGATTAGAGAAGCACATGGAGGAGGTTTGGCTGGTCATTTTGGCATTACTAAAAGTATAGAAATTCTGGGTGAACATTTTCATTGGCCTTTTATGGTAAAAGACGTGCAAGATATAGTCAAGAGATGCTCTACTTGTCAGCAAGCTAAGTCTACTTTTCACAAGGGTTTGTATACCCCTCTTCCAGTTCTTAGTCAGCAATGGGAAGATTTGAGTATGGATTTTATTGGAACTCTACCTAGGACTCAGCATGGCAAAGATTCTATAATGGTGGTAGTTGATAGATTCTCAAAGATGGCTCATTTCATTCCTTGCCACACTACTAATGATGCCACCAAAGTAGTAGCTTTATTCTTTCAAGAGATAGTTCGACTTCATGGAATTCCAAAAACTATTGTCTCAGATCGACATGTAAAGTTTTTGAGTTATTTTTGGAAGACATTATGGAAGCTGATGGGTACTAAGCTGTTATTTAGCACTTCTCACCATCCCCAAACTGATGGTCAGACTAAAGTAACAAATAGAACCCATGGGATGCTACTGAGAACACTAGTGAAGAAGATTTTGAAGGATTGGGATTTGAAGCTTCCTCAAGCTGAGTTTGCTTTCAATCGAGCTCATAATTATTCTACTAGAAAATCTCCTTTTGAAATTTGTTATGGTGTGAATCCACTAACACCCATAAGACAGCCCACTTTTACACCAGGAGATCTGGTTTGGATCCACCTGAGAAAGGAAAGATTCCCTTCAAAGAGAAAGAGTAAGCTGATGCCTAGAACTGAAGGTCCTTTCAAGGTGTTGTAAAGATGTGGATAAAGTGCCTACAAAGTGGAGCTGTTTGAAGATACCTCATTCTCAATTACATTCAATGTTGGTGATCTGATGCCCTACCTGGAGGATGATTATCTTGAGGACTTGAGGACAAATCCAAATTTAGAGGGGAGGATGATAGGAAAATGCCCCTGAGTTAACCTGAACTCAGTTCAGACATAGTCAGCTTGGACTCAACTCAGGCCATGATGATGATTCCCTCGACGACATACTTTGGGAAGATGATTGGTGATCCTATCTGCCCCCTAGGATTTACCTTACTTCAAAGGGAAGACTGAAATGTGGGGGAAGTTTGAAGATCAGCTCGCAAATTCGTCCAATCTGGGTCAGCTTGGAAGAAGAGTCAGCTTTGAACGACCAGTCTGGGTCAACTTGGGCAGAGTCAGCTTGGAACTGAATCAGCCTGGGATTTTCAAACACTTATCTATTTTGATGCTTTCAATAACCAGGTCAAGTCATGTGATTAGCGTGTGTGTGTGGCTGTCCTAGATGAATCTAAATAAGGATAAGAATTCAGTTGTGTAATTTTTGTCTTGTTTTGGTGACACCTGATCGTTGGTGAAGAAGAATACAAGTGGGGACCAGAGAGAGAACCTTCCACTACCCTACAGCTGCAGATTGTGTTCTCTATTCATTTGGTTGATTTATAACAACCTTGTACTAGTTGGCTAGGGTAGAATATTCCTTGTCTCTTGTATTTCCTTTATAAATAGAGGTTGTCTTTTATTGTAAAAATTAGAGTGTGTTTATGAAAGTTTGATAGAGCTGAATTCTATTCATTTTAAAAATCTTCTTTACCTTTATGGATCTTTGATCTTGGTGGTTTGAAGTGGTCCCTTTATCAGTAATCTTGGTGGCTTTGCCTTTATAGATTATTGTGGTGAGATCTTAAAAATCTTCATTACTTTTATCTGTATTTGTGGTGGCTCAGCCTTTATCAAATATAGTGGTGGTTTTGGAGTGTTTCTGGTATTTGATTCTGGTGGTTCAGTCCTTTACGAGTCAAGTATTAGATTCTTATTTATCCTTGTTTATTTGTTCTTGTTTCAGTTTCTTTCCACTGTTTCGTTGTTGCTGTACTATTCGTTCTTATAGTCAGCTTGGGTGTGTTTTGTCATAAAATTCCAGAAAATTCCCACAAAAATAGCTTATATTCCACTGTGCTTGTGTTTTGTGAGTTGACTCAGTTTGACTCTGAGTATTTCAACTCAATTTCACATCACTTAAATTGGGTCTTTTATGCAAATTGCACGGAAGATTAAGTTTTGATACTTAAGGTTTCGGTCGAAGTAGGTCAAATGGAATCAATTCAATTCATGTATTTGACAGATATTTTGATTTGCAATTTATCGTGAATAATTGAATTAAATATGCTTATTGTATGAAATAACTTGATACGGTGTTTGGATTCTAATCTTTGTGTAAGAATCTATTGTTTGTTATGAGTTAACTCTATTTAAGCATTTTCGGAATTCGATTATTTACTATTGAGGTGAATGCATTAATTCGATAGATCTTATGAGTTCGCTGATGTGGTTGCAGTTTTATTTATCTTATCTGGATGTGTGTCAACCGACAAGATAAAAGATCTCTGAAGTGTACGAAAATTGAGACTATCCAGTCCGAAATGGAGAAACCTCCAGCTTATAAAGGAAGCAGAGTACACTTACACATCAACAACGCAGCTAAATTCAAACGGAGATGAAAATAATGACGGAAAGATTGTTAGAGGGTGTTCAATCTTGTATCATTTATTTTTGTTGTATTTGAATTTATCCTACAGCATTGTGTGTGTCCAATGGCTGTTATTGTCAAACACTTAGAGAATCATACTATATACTTCAAACACTTCGATTCACAAGACTTGATTTTCGTGTTTCCATACAAAAGAAACTCGGAAATTAACACTTATTGAACAAAGGTATATGATTAACAACATTTCAAGATCCAGATTTCGTGTTTAATGGCCAAATATTTAGGGTTTTATTTTCGGTAATAAAATCTTCAAATGGGACTATAAATACGTTATGGACGGAGAAATAGAACCTAAAAATTGTTAAATCGGATATATACGATGTTAATCGTACCTTTTTAGGAGTTTTTGGTGTTCAAATCAACTGGTTAAGGTTTTGATTGGGTAGAACCGCATATACGTGTTCTTGTGAAACCCAGATCTTCAAGCCTTCCTAGATTTTGCGTGTTTGTGATGACGCCATCACAAAGAAACACGCATTTGACCAGTCAACACCCTTTTGCGAGTTCTTATTGCCAAACACACCCATTTGCGCGTTTGTCACCATTTGCGTGTTGTAGCACCATATGCGTGTTTCCATGACTTAGAAATTTTTTTTAAAAAATATAAAAATTTTAAAAAGTAAAATATGAAACACCACTCGCATTGACTAGTCAAACCTGACACCATATGTGTGTATTGTCACCATATGTGTTTGTATAAAGAAATTGTCAATTCTAGGACTTATAAAATTTTCAAAACGGGAAAATTTTTAATTGATCAAATTAGAAGGGACATGTGCCATATGTTGTCGATTATTAAAACTTTTAATTTGTTCTAAAAGATTTTTGAGACAACTGGTTTCACTTCTTGGAAAATAGTTAAAGTTCTAATTTCGACGTGTTGTTTGATAAAATATATAATATTTTGGAGAAATATGTAAACAAATGGTTTCTATTTCACGAAGAATATAATAGTTTATCATTCAACTTATATGTCATTGCTTAAAGTTAATAACACTTTCGGAGCCAATGATACTAAGGGCGCGTTTAGTTGGAAAAAATATTTTTAAGTTTTCCATTTTTAGTTTTCTAGAAAATGAAAAAGGTTTTTCATTTCTATAAAACCTTTGAAAATTTTGAAAACGCGTTCAAAATAAAAGATGGAGTTTTCTTTTTTTCATTTTAGAAAACTAGAAAACATGTTCAAATTCACTTGTTTTCTAATTTTAGGTTTAGAAAATAGAAAAGTGAAAAAAAAAACTGAAAAAAACAGTTTTCTAATTTTAGTGCAAAAGTTGGAAAAGGGAATTTTCATTTTCTAGGAAAACTTTTATAAAAAATTACAATTTGAACGCATTTCTTGTTATCCATGTTTTCTTGGAAAATGAAAATGGAAAACAATGGAGTTTTCTTGAACTAAACGCACCCTAAGAGTTTCAATGGCTTAGAAAATGATTAAGGACTTTAAACTTTGACATTTCTTGTCAATGATTAAAGTTGATAACATTTTCGGAGCCAATGAAACTAAGAGTTTCAAGGGCTTAGAAATTGATTAAGAACTTTAACTTTTGACACTAATTGTCGATAGTTAAGGTTTATAACATTTTCGGAGCTGATGAAAGAAAAAGTCTCAGGGGCTTAGAAATTGATTAAGAACCATAAAGATTGACATTGATTGTTGATAGTTAAAGTTGATAACATTTCTGAAGCCGATGCAACAAGGTGTTTCAAGGGCTTAGGAAATGATTAAGAACTTTAAAGTTCGACTTTGTTTGTTGTTGCTAATCTTTTGTTGTTTATATCTCTTTGCAGATAGCTGAAAGACAATTCCACAACAATCATAACTACTTGATTAACAATTCCACAACAATCATAACTACTTGATTAACCTGGATGTCAACCAGGCGAATGCAGCAAAGTTTTTTCCTATTCTAGATTTCTTTCAACGATCTAGAATTCGAAGGGTTCTCACTGCCAACCCGGTGATCAAACTGACATATCTTCATCAATTCTGGGCCTCTACAAGATATATTGTTGGGGATAATCAGAGGATTAAAGCTATGGTGAATAATCAGGTCATCCAGTTCACTCCTCGGGATTTGATCCAGATACTTGGATTGGGTATCCAAGAGGGAGGAGCTAATGGTCCGATCACATACCCACTGACTCTAAGATATGGAGTTTATAGAAGAATGAGTTATGTTGGGGATACAAATCAAAACACCTTCACGAAGAACTGTGTTCATGGGAAATGGAAGTTCTTCAGCCATGTTGTTTTGGTTGCTCTAAGCAACAGGAAGATAGAGTACGATAAGCTGAATATCGAAACCCAGTCACAAGTTGTCTCCCTTGTGCTGAACAAGCCTTACAACTTTTCTCGTTACTTCTTTAACGAGATTAGAAGGCAAATTGGTGCAACTGCCAACGAGCGCTTTTTGATGTATCCTCGATTTATTATGATGATAATCAATGCTCCTTTGCCCAATTTACCATAGGTGGGTCCAGTTGAGCATGTAACTATTATGCCTAATAGTATACTCAATGATAGTTACAACTACAGAGGCCCTTTCCCACCTCCAGCTCGACCGACTGACACACATCTCTTTGGCGCAGTCATCAATCCAGCATACATTGCACTGGATAATGATGAATTTGCCCATGATGGGTAAGATGTTGAAGGAAATGTTGCTACAGCTCCACAGCAAGTTCCCCAACCACCACCTGCAGCACACGAAGTACAACAACAACAACAACAACCTCCTGTGCAACAACCCCTAGTAATTGCTGAAGCAGTCGATGACTTGTTCTTCCAAGTGGAACAAGGTCAAGGTAATACTGAAGAGGATACGGATGTTGCACAATAAATGTTAGAACCTAATGATGATATTAATAAGGTTCAACATTTCGACGCTCGTGCTGATCTAAGGCAGAGATCGACGAGTTGTTCGAGGATCACGAGGCCAATGATGAGGCAAGTAGTGATTATCATGCCACTGTGAGCAGTACAGAGGATAGCTCCAGTGATGATGATGGTCTAGAGGACCCTCAAGAAAGAGCACACATGCTTTTACAAGAAAATTTTGTTGCTCAATCTGAAAGGGAACTGAAGGCTGATGCAGATTTCCAGCCTGAGGAGGAGGATGAAGAAGATAGTTCGCCTCTTCAGCCCATGAAGGCACATCTGGCACTCAGAAGTCTCCTAGACTTAGTGCGATGATGAGTGTAGCAGTTGAAGAGGGGCCGAGTCGTATGTCTGAGCATGTGCAGATTGATTCTGAGGAACTAGTTGGTAGACCTAGGGGAGCAGGTAAGGGGTTGATGATGAGGCCACTGGTTGAGCAAACATGTACAAGAATAGGACTTTCAACTACAGGGTCCGCATTTAGATCTTTCACCAGTGCGACAACAACATCAGTGCCACAAACTACAGTTACTCTTCCAGTTGTTGGACCTTCTGCAATCCAGCAACCACATGCATCTATAATCAGACCTTCTGTGCCTAGATCGACTGCACCACCAACTATTTCTTCTCGACCATCGGTGATTTCTTCCCAACCAAGCAACTCCAGAACTGACAATGATACTATTTCAGAGTTGGTGAAGCAAGTAGCTGAGATGAGATCTTTGGTTGCTGGCTTAACAGAGAATCTGTCTAAGCAGGAAGAATCACATCGTCAGCAGCTTGAAGAGCCGAAGGCTAAGAATGCTCAACTTCGAACAAGGCAGGAGACTCTACAATCGATCCAATCTGAGATAACCAAGCACCTGAAACAGATTGCTGAAAGATTGGAAAATCATACTGAAGTCATAAAGAGCCAGACTGCAGGTTTGACAAGCTTTGATGATGACTATGACCAACTGAATGAGATTAATGAAAATCGTAAGTCTTAGGGGAGATACAGCCAACTTGCAAGGATGATGCCCTTAGGAGGGAAAGTAGAAAGGAAGAGGGAGATGATCCTAGCAGGCAAAGAGAGACTTTAAGATTTTCAATGGGCACGAGGACTGCCATATCTCAGTGGGAGAAAAGCCAGCCTGGTGCTGTTGGTACCTCTCGAGCCCTCACAGTTGAAGATAAAGGAAAAGCACCTGTCGATGCTGGTCCCACACCAACTAGTGATATAGGAGTTGGTGTCCAGGAATGACTAACTGGATATGTAGGAGTTGGTCGTCAGAACGTTCCACTTCTCTCTGGAGATGATGTTATATCATCTGACTCTTCTGGCACATTGAATCTAAAGAACGAGATCTTTCTCAAGTTCGGACACGATGACGTGGCATATCAAAATGCAATGGCCGACATGATCAAGCCAAAGGATCCTGGATTTAGGGCAGATCAAGAAAAAGCTCGTAGACTTGCTGCAGGCAGAAGCACAGATTAACCGACAGAGTCTAACTCAAATTTTGAGAAGGAAACTCAGGCAGAAAGGAGGAAGAAGAGCAGAAGATTGTGAAGAACTTCTGAAGTTCCTGAAGAGGGTTTTTGGCCACCACATAGGATGAAAAACGAGACTTGAAGGCCATATCTAGATGTTGATGTCAAGGGGGAGAATGTTAATGCATGATTCTCAGTGACATGAGTATTCTAGATATGTGAAGTATATTTGTTTATATATGAGTCTTGTAATTATCTTGTAATTACCGTTTGTCCATAATATTACCTTGACGTATAATGTTGAGCCAATTGGGATCCATTTATGTTTATATGTTTGTTTATTATTTGTATTTTGCAGGTTTTATACATAACATGTAAAGAGTCATTAAGTTAATATTGTTTCTGCGTTTTACAGTAGTTGAGATATTAACTTAATATACTTTCAAAGGGAAGTTAAGATAATTGTGTTTCTGCGTATTTACAGCAGTATAAACATTATCTTAAATAAACACTTTCAATAGGTAGTATAGACAACGTTGTTTCCGTGTATTCACAACAGTTGAAATGTTGTCGAAGGCTAATGCTAGTTCTGCGTATATTTACAGCAGTTAAAGCATTAGTTGAGTTAATGTCGGTTGTGTGTCTTGACAGCAGTAAAGACATTTACTAAACATATCCTAAGTGTTATTTAAGGGTTCTTAGGAACGAGCAAAAGTTTTGCTTGTTTAAGTAAGAACACTCAAATGGTCATTTGAGAGTTTCTAAGAAACAAACAAAAGTATTTCCAAAACTGAAATGGTCATCTGAGGTCTTAATTGAATATTGAGGTCTTAAATTGATTTTGGGGTCTTATTTCAATAAAAGAGAAAACTGAAATTAAGAGGCTAGTAAATCTGGGATAGTATTTGCAAATACGAGATCACGTTTGCAATACGAGGTCACAAACTGAAATACGAGGTCACATTTGAAATATAAGGTCACATTTGAAATACGAGGTCACGTGTGAAATACGAGGCCACCTTTGAAATACGAGGTCACATTTGAAATACGAGGTCACATTTGAAATACGAGGTCACATTCGAAATACAAAGTCGAAAATGGAAATACGAGGTCACATTTGAAATACGAGGTCACAAATGGAAATACGAGGTCATATTTCGACAGGGTCGCAAACTGGGGTGTTTTTCCCCAAAATTCATTCTAGAAAACCCTAACCGTTTCTTTCAATCTGAAATGTGTTTTTAACATCAGATTGTACTTTTAGACACCCAAATATGATAGAAAAACAATACTAACGTTGGAAACTCAGAAACAGACTAAAACTCGAAAAGCTATTTGAACAAAGTTTATAAAAAGTGTACAAATGTTTTTATATCTCAAGATTTTGTTAACAAAATCACACGAAACTTTGACAAAAGTTGTAGTGGGTGCACTAAAAGAAAAGCATAAAAAGGGTTTTGATTCTTACATTAAATCTGCCAAAATAGATGTTTGTAATGATGTTACGATGGTAGAAACTCAGTTTTTGACACAAAATCTAAACAAAAGTAAGGTTGGATTTCATTAAAACTTGATGTAGAGTGAGGTAGTATGGTGAGGTAGCAAAATGGGATCGCAAAGAGTATGTGTGTATTTTGATTGGAGACTAAGTTGGGGGAATGAGGGGTTTGTGAAAGAATAAGACTATTTATATGTAGGGTAAAATAGAGGGTTTTCATACAAAGTAATTTTACTTGACTGTACCAAAAACGATGCGGCAACCAAAATACGAAGCCGACTCAAATACGAGGTTACACCAAATTACGAGGTCGTACTTACTGACAAATTTATTTTGACTCGGAAGCTTAAATGGTCAACTCACGGATGTTACAGTCTCTCCAACTTTAGGGAATTTCGTCCAGAAATTTAGATCACGCAATACGTTTTATTTCTAGGATACCCGCCTAGTTTTCAAGTATCAATTTATACAGTAAGCCTCAAGTATCATGTTTCCACATTAATTTGTGAGACATCAAGCCACACACTATGTTTAAGTCAGGTAGTCGCACATCAAGTCCAAATCAGGTAGTCACACATTAAGTTCAAGTCAGGTAGTCGCACATTAAGTTCATGTCAGGAAGTCACACATTAAGTTCAAGTCTACTTACTAAGCTTCGTGTATCGTGTTAGGCGAACAAGTGTGGATACTTCTGCATCATTTGATCCTCCCATTCCCAAGTAAACTCTGGGCCTCTACGCGAGTTCCAATGAACTTTTACAATAGTATACTTATGCCTCTTAAGCTTTTTCACTTCTCGATCCATGATTTCAATGGTTTCTTATTTGAAACTCAGGTTGTCGTCTACTAGTATTTCGTTCAAATGAACGTATGTCGTCTCATCAGCTAAACACTTCTTAAGGTTTGACACAGGGAACACATCGTGTACATTACTAAGTTCTTGGGGAAATCTCAAACGGTAGACAACAACACCAACTCTCTCTGTAATCTCAAACAGTCCAATAAATCTTGGTGCTAGTTTCCCTCTCTTGATGAATCTTACTACACCTTTCTAAGGCAACACCTTAAGCATCACTCGATCACCAACCTGAAACTCTCAAGGTTTCCTTCGGTTGTTAGCATATTTCTTTTGTCAGTCTCTAGCCTTTATGAGGTTTTCCTTGATCTGTTTAACCCTTTCGGTAGTTTCCAGGATGATCTCTGGCCCTATCAACTGCATGTCTCCCACTTCATGCCACGCAAGTGGACACTTTCTTCCATATAAAACCTCAAAAGGTGGACATCCGATACTAGAATGGTAACTATTGTTGTATGAGAACTCTACTAGTGGTAGGTGAGTGTCCTAACTACCACCAAAATCGATGACACAAGCTCTCAACATGTCCTATAGGGTCTGAATCGTCCGCTCAGTTTGTTCGTCTGTCTGGGATGATAGGCTGTGCTCATATCTATTCGCGTTCCTAAAGCTTTTTGCATTGATTTCCAGAATCCTGACGTAAATCGGCTATCCCTGTCACAAATAATTGATACTGGAACACAATGCTTAGCTACAATCTCTTTGAGGTACAATCGCGCATACAGTTCCATCGTATAATCTTCTCGGATGGGTATAAAATGAGCTGACTTAGTCAGTCGATCTACTGCAACCCATATGGCATCTTTACCACTACTGGTTCTAGGTAACTTGGTGACAAAGTCTGTGGTAATACTTTCCCATTTCCATTCGGGAATCTCTGGTTGCCTCAACAGACCTCCCGGTTTCTTGTGTTCTGCTTTAACCTTCAGACATGTTAAACACTTGCTCACATAAACCGCCACATCATTTTTCATTCCTGGCCACCAAAATAGGTCTCGCAAGTCTTGATACATATTATCTATCCCTGGATGAGTAGAATATCTTGTTTGGTTCGCTTCATCCATTATTAGCTTTCTTAATTCACCATACATTGGTATCCACAATCGATCGTAGAAATACAGCCCTCCGTCTTCTTTTTGAGCAAATTGTTCTACCATACCTCCCAACCCTTCTCTATCAATATTTTCTTTCTTGTTTGCTTCTACTTGTGTCCCAATCACTCTATCCTTCAAACTGTTGTGTACAGTAATGCTCATAACTTTAATTCGTCTTGGTCTAACTCTTTCCTTCTTACTTAAGGCATCAGCTACCACGTTTGCCTTCCATGGGTGATAACGGATCTTGTAGTCATAGTCGCTAAACAACTCCAACCATCGTCTCTGGCGCATATTAAAATCTTTTTGATTAAACATATGCTGAAGGCTCTTATGATCCGTGTATATCACTCTTCGTCCTATATAGGTAATGTCTCCAACACTTCAACGCAAAAACGATAGCTCCTGACTCTAAGTTGTGAGTTGTGTAATTCTTCTCGTGGATTTTCAGCTGTCGAGAAGCATACGCAATAACCTTTCATTTCTGCATCAATACACACCCTAAGCCTTGACCCGATGCGTCACAGTAAACGATAAAGTCATCGGATCCTTCAGGAAGGCTTAAAATCGATGCATTACATAACTTCTCCTTGAGTAGTCTTAAGGCTTCCTCTTGTTTCTCATCCCAGTCAAAACTTCTTTCTTTGTGTGTTAACAATGTCAGCGGTTGTGCAATCTTAGAGAAATTCTCTATGAATCGTCGATAGTAGCCTGTTAATCCAAGGAAATGTCTGATCTCTGTCGGTGTCTCTGGCCTTCTCCAGTTCTCCACTGCTTCTATCTTGTTGGGATCGACCTTTATTCTATCCTTGTTAACTACATGACCCAAAAGCTTCACCTCTTCCAACCAAAACTCACATTTTGAAAATTTTCCGTACAACTTTTCAGTTCTCAGAAGCTCTAACGCTTGCCTCAGATGCACTTCGTGCTCTTTCTTGGTCTTTGAGTATATGAGGATGTCGTCGATGAACACAATGATGAACTGATCCAAATAAGGCTTACATGCGCGGTTCATGAGATCCATAAAAACAGCAAGCGCGTTTGTCAATCCAAATGGCATTACCAAAAACTCGAAGTGCCCATATCTCGTGCTAAAAGTTGTTTTCGGTATGTCCGCTTCGCGAACTCTTAACTGATGGTAGCGTGAACGAAGATCAATCTTCGAGAAGTACTTAGCGCCATGCAACTGATTGAATAACTCGTCAATACGGGGTAACGTATATCGGTTTCTGATCGTTAGCTTGTTCAACTCGTGATAATCAATGTACATGCGAAAGGACCCGTCCTTCTTTTTAACAAATAATATCGGTGCGCCCCAAGGCGAAAAGCTTGGTCGAATGAATCCTTTATCTTGTAATTCTTGCAATTGTGTCGCTAGTTCTTGCATTTCGGATGGAGCCAAATGGTACGGTGATTTAGCTACTAGCATAGCGTCAGGTACAAGATCAATGCGAAACTCGACTTGTCTAGGTGGGGGTAATCCCACCACATCATCAGGAAAAACATCAGGGAAGTCGCACACAATAGGAATGTCGGTAATCTTGACTACTTTATCAGTAGCACTCTTAAGATGCCAGTCGATGGTTTCTGTTCCCTCACCATGAATTTCTAGTACATGTCCATCACTCATAGGTATTCTAAGGAATTTAGCGCGACATACGATGGATGCATCCACACGGGACAACCAATCCATCCCAACGATAACGTCAAAGCTACCCATTCCAAATGGAATCAAGTCAATGTAAAATGAATGGCCCTCAAGAGTAAGAATACACTTAGGCACTACATGATCTAGTCTAGCTAGTTGACCACTAGCTACCTCTATTTCATAATAAGTATGCAAGTAACATGTCGACACATTTAAGTAACACAAAAAGTTAGTAGACACAAAGCTATAGTCGGCTCCAGAATCAAATAACACGGTAGCAACATGATCGTTAAGAAGAAATGTACCAATAACCACATTAGGATCATTGGCGGCTTCCACAACATTTAGGGCAAAGACTCGACCTCTGGCTTACTGACCTTGGCTTGCTCTTGGTGGAGGTGGACCGGCAATCTGAAGCTGGTTAGGGTTCGCTGCTACTACTGGGGCTGGCTGACGGTTAAGTCGGGGACATGCATTACGATAGTGATCAGTGCTCCCACACTCATAACAATTTCCACAGTTAGATTGGGGGTTTCTGGCAATCGGCGGCACAACGTTCAACGGTGCAACATTCAGTAGTGATACTTGGACTCTGGGTGATCTGCAATCTTTTGCTATGTGACCAAGTTTGTGACAATTGTAGCAAGTTCTACAAGGTGTTGCTAACTGTGACATCCCAAACTTTTTATTTAATGGTTGACTTGAGTCGTTAAGTCAACAATACGTGTCTGTTAAGCCTTTAAATGATTTAATGACTATATGTGTTTAATGTGTTATTAATGCAAGGCTTTAGTGCCTTAATTATTGATGTGCTAAAGTGTTTAAGATATGTTTTATGTGCCTTTTGATGTGCTTGAAGTGTTTGATGTGTTGTAAGTATTCCCCATAGGTGTTTTGAGCTAAATATGAGCCATAAGGAAGTCTGTGGACTAGTTTTGATATGGGTGAAAACTAAACAACGGGATTAGGGTCTTGGAGCAGGTCATTAGTTTCTAGTTACTCATATTATCCTTTTCTCTTTGAGCCCTAACCATTCCCCATTGCCATAATCAATTCCTTGTTCGATTTCATCATCGTTTGGTTGATTTGAGAGTGTTTTGATCAAGTTTTTGCATCCTCTTTGTGATCTCCAGGTATTCAAGGTATAATAACATTGATTTTGTATCACTTAAATCATATAATCAGATCCATAACTGATTTAGGTCATTATATGATCAGTTGATGTCTTAAACGTTGATTCGTTGACCTAAAACGTTTAATTATGTGATGCAAATCAAGAAAGGATTAATCAATGATTTCATTGCATCATTATGGTCTTAAAATAGTGAATTTTGAGGTGCAAAAGTTGTTCATAAGGTTTGGGGCCGTTTGGGGTGTGTTTGGTTAAGTTTTGGAGGTTAAACAATGAGTTTTGTGCAAAATCGGGACTAGCTACGGTGCAACCAAAAAACAGTGACATTTAGCTGCGACGCAATTTGGTAGTTGCCACAGAATTTCAAATGGCCATAACTTTTGATCCGTAACTCCGCTTTTGACAAATAAGCTATTTATGGAATCGTGAGAGAGTCTACTTTCTAATGGTAATACTTTTACAAGATGATGATGATGTCAAGTTTCCAGAAAGGTTAATTTAGTGAGTGAATGTTGAGTTCCTTCGAGTTATGTAAGCCTTAAGTATTAAACGAACCTCCAATGCATCAAGCATTGTCATGAGTCATGTTTATAGGTATTTAGACTTGAGTCATGACCATAAGTGAGTGGGTACTTATTAGCTCATTATGTCGTTTAACGATTATAGGTTGTCGGGAATACTTGCAAAGCTCGGTAACTTACGTTATCACTTGTACGCTTCTACGAGGTAAGATACACTACTTTGACACGCTGAAGGTTCAACAAAAGCATGGTTTTCATATATTAACTTCCCAAATGATATCTTGATTACTTATGGGTATTCGAGGTTATACGGGAGGAGTTATGGGATATGTGAATGACAATTGAGGCCTGATATGCAGTCCCTATGATATGAAATGAATAATGTGATATGAAATGATATGCTATGTTTTGAGATGTATTGAAATGTGCATGTTTGTATGGCTTGTTCATCTAGTTCACTAGACTTATTAGGTTGCCATGACACGTGCACGTTTAAGGGCCAAAACGTTAATGTGAATTGATGTGATGTGATATGTGCTAATGCTCGAGCTATTTTTACAGAGATGCAAGTGTTAAGCTTAACCCGTACATGCCTTTTCCAGGGTTGTGCGTTTGATGTGGTTTATTGGGTGGCTCCTTGCAACGTGGTACAACGTGGAGAGTAATACGGGAGATCTTATCAACCCCACTTGTCTTGTACATACAGATTACTCAGAGATTGGCTTGCCATTCCATAACGACATTGATGGACAGCCGTAAGGTTTAACCATCTAGTCGGGTGGGACTTATGTCACCACAATATGATGTGTTGATGTGATATGTAAAAATGCTAAAGATGTATAGGCACGTTGAGGATGATTTATCCTATATGAATGATGTTAAATGCAATGATGTGATGTTTTGAGATTATATGTGCTTTAATGATGTAATACGGTTTTCATATAATGTTTTAATTGAACAAAAGTTTTATAAAAGACGTGTTATCTTACTTAGCTAATTCGTTAGCTAACACTTGTTTCTTTAAATGTGTTGTTCCTTCAGGTTTAGCCAGCTTTGAGTGATGATGAATAAAGGGCGAGACATGGGTAGATTGCTTGAAGATGATCATAGTTTACCCAAAGTGGCCGCTCCTTTAGACCTTTGATTTATGTTAAGATTTTTATGGTTTGTTAAGACTTGTGATCAGTTGTTTTATGTTGGGCAACCGATGGATTTCCATTTAGACTTGTTTCAATGATATGACAAGTAACACCATTTAATGAATAAACCAAATTGAATTTATTGGTTTGGACTTTTAAATGTTTGTTCCGCTTTCTTTGACACCGTTAGGTGAAAATTTTTAGAAAATCCTTATTTTTAAATGATGGGTGTTACACTAACGAATGATGAGTATTACACCTGACACATAGAGGGTGTTGCCCAACATACCCCTTAGGCACAGTCTCTATTGTTGCAAACACCTTCCCCATCTTGGCCCTCTTATCTTTTCTGTCACCCTTCCATTTGCTTGTTTCCCCCCAATCCTTCCTCTTCTCGTTCAACTTACTTAAAACTCCACTTTGAACCAACTCATCAATAATAGCTTCAGATCTCAACACTACTTCGTGCATAGTAGTGGGGGTCGTCCCTGCCATAGTCAATCTAATATGGGGAATCAGACCAGAGATATACTTCTGAATCCCTTTGGAATCAGGTGTCACTAGATGTGGAACAAGCCTGGATAACTCTTCGAATCGACTAGTGTACTTAGCATGCTCAGCTCCACTCATCTTGAGTTCCTCAAATTCTCTTTACAACCTATTAACTTCTACTACTGAGCAAAACTTCTTCAACATTAGTTCTTTATACTCTTCCCACGGCATAGCTACAGCAGCAGTTCTTCCTCTAGTTCGCATTTGAGTGTTCCACCATGTTAAAGTTTCACCAGTGAGGGACCCAACTACATACTTGACCCTCACTCATATCAATCATTGACTCCATTTTCTCCAACCACTGAATGAACTTTACAACACCACCTTTTCCATCATAGTCTTGTATCCCACAATAGCGGAACTCTCTATAAGTACAACCCTTTTGGGTCTCATCATCATCAACATCTACTTTAACAACTCTCTTAGGCCTCGTACCAACATACACGCCATCTCCAACAAACTCCACTTCTGGTTTGATGTCCTCTTGTTCCTGAGCCACCTGTTCTGGATCAGCTCCCTCTAGTTCAACTCCCACTGGTTCTTGCACAGCTTCTGGTGCTCCTCCCTGAGTCTGATTCTGGGGTTTACCCATTGCTGCTGTCACTTGTGCCACAATAGTTGGCATTGAAGCTCTCAACTGTTCAGCAAAGATAGTAGCTAAGTCAGGAATCTCAACATGACCTGCAATACCACCACGGCCTCTCCCATGACCTCTTCCTTAATTTCTTCCATGACTGCCCTGATCTCCTTGAGTTTCAGCATTCGGGTTGGCTTTTGTTCACACCATTTTCCTATATTAGGAAAAGACGTGATCGGCGTTAGATTAAGGAAATAGTCGTTCGTGACGTCATTTACGCACCCTCAAAAACACTCGTGTTAGTTTTCTAGAATTCTATACATTTATTCATTCATTATCACATGCAACTCAAGAAATCAAGTATTACGTCTGAAGTTAAGCATTATCATTAATGTCAATCATGCAGTACAAAGTAATATCACAATTAAACATTCAATAATCATGGCAAAAGGGCAAGTCAAATCTGACTTCTACATCCAACCCACCATTCATGTATGTATACAGGGTGTACCATCGGCTAACCCTCCACATGTCCGGGTAAATTAGATACATCGATCAAATTTCGACAGCTAAAGCGCGGTCCGAATCTAACACCTATATTCGTTGCATTAGTGGTGTATGTATATAGGGTGTACCAGCGGCTAACCCTCCACACCCCTAGTACATCTAATACAAGGTCGGATCATGGTACTGGTATGCCCTCTAGGTATTGGCAAGGTATGTATACAGGGTGTACCAGCGTCTAACCCTCCACCCAACCAACACCCATTAAGCAGCCCAGGGTTGCTACCACACTTTAACCATCTGGGGCGCGATCAACGTTGCTAACAATTTCCATAGGCACATATACCTCACGCAAAAAGTTGATCAGGCTTTTCTGTGATGATATATCGCCATACTTCATCGCTAACACCACTTCATCTCATTGAGGACAATAGGTAAGTAAGAGTACAAATAAACATCATCATCATGTCAACATTAAAAGCATCACAATTACACCTACGAACTCCACCAGATAACTATATGATTCCTAGGTGGCTGAGTAGCATGGTTCTAAAAGATCATAAATCTCAATCAATATGAATGAACAACTTGCATACCACATAAGGAATCACATAAGATTCTCTTTAAACAAAATGCACACATAATTCCTATCATGCATGCTACGTGAGGTTCTTAGGTTATAGTTTAGGCAAAACCACCTAATTCACTATAACCATGGCTCTGATACAAATCTGTCACACCCCGACTAAGGCGGAAAACTCGGGATGCGACGCATAGTACACGTGTCATGGATATTACATAGGAAGACTAAATGAATCCACAAATATTGAAAGTCTTAGCATAAATAAACCCAAGCATTCAACATAAATCCATACACAAATAAAGCATAATCCCACTCCCACGCAGGGGATCAAAGATTAGGCATAATGCCATACAAACACAAAAGAAAACATAAGATAACATAGCAGCAACAATGAATCCTAGAGTCCAAAATCTGCTATAAAGGCTCCATGCTACTTGTAACACCCCAACTAAGGCGGAACAATGAGATGTACAGAAAGTCAAGTATTCAAAACAAAGGATTATAAATAACATTAACCATAGCTTTATTTGATAAAAAAGAATTTACAAATGTACAAGCATGTGAACCAATTTCCAAGTACAAATGCGTCCACCATACTTGGATACTAAGTTCACGAAACAAATAACAAGCACATGAAATAGTATACTACAATGATCAAGGTGGATTCCATTGCCCATCACAAGTTTTGATCTTAGACTCCAAACTGCAATGCAAACAATCATGATGCAAATAATTCCTCAAAGCTTAGGCTAATTCCTGAAAAGCATGAAGAAAAAGTGTCAACAACGAAAACGTAGTTGGTGAGTGCATACGTTTTTAAGTAAATCTTAATGCCTAACCATTTTCAACACTTAGAAAACATGTTATTAGATATTAACATACCCAAATGTCCGGCAGAATTCTCATCTCCAAATATCAAGTTTTCCAAATACCATAATGTTATCTCAAGACTTGGAAAAATCCATGGTAACTTACAAAGTTCTCATTTGTCAAATCATCACGAGAGAAAAAGTATATATATCGATTAATCATATATCATACCAAAATCATTCGGTTATCAATATTTCAATGTCACCAATTTCAACAACTTTCAAGATTCCATATAGGGTCCAATACCCAAACCGTATTTTCAAAACATAATATCCATCCATGAATAACATAAATTTCCCATTTAGCCAAAGACATAATTTAATGATTAAATGCTTGAGTCACTACTAAACCCTTTCATGACCAAATAATGATAATAATAACTTGCCCCGGTAGATTATGATATAAAGGCACATGTTGTCAATCATGTGCAATAATTAATAATAAAGGAGTCGTGCCATGGATACGACTAAATAATAAGTAGATTAGAGCACCCCACGACCGACACCGTTGAAGGCGGCCACGTAGGCGTCCAAACAACCTGTCGCCGCTGATGTGAGTGAGGGGACGAATCCTAGTTGCGCAACTCTCTAACTACAGGCCTCAATGAGTTAATAGTAGTGTAGTGGGGACTAGACTTTGACAGTACTCAAGCTCATCATATAACATATATCAAATTGTACATGCGACATAAATTCCATGTCATAGACATCATTTCAAAGTATCATTTCATAAAAGAAAACAATTTTGTTTATCATACTTTTCACCCCGAAAGTAAAACACATAAAAGAGTTGAAAGAGGGCTATGACTCACCTTGATATGCCGAGCATTATATCTATTTATCCAAAATGGGTACTTCCCATCTATTGCTTCCTTGATCATATATTCCACCATGGTCCTCATCCACATTTCAAAGCCAAGACTATCCCTACGAGAGGACTAATATACATAAGTTCCTATCTTAAGCCATTACCTAGAAATGCCACTTTCATTATGTTGCTATAAATTGTGGGATCCAAGTATATTGCTAACATTCGCATCGTTTTGGTTGTAGAGATTTATGGTGAGAAAGGTTACTTTCATTACATGTGTAGTTATAAGTCGTTAGATTTTCGGTAACTTGGCTTCATTTGTGGTTCACTTGATATATTAGGTTATCATATAGAAATGCCATATTAAGTTATGTTATCCTTATTCATAATTTGTTGTGTAACCAATTTTAGCGCGAATTAGCATTTGTGATATCAATATATAGCTTGGTTAGCATAATTACTTATGCCTATCTCACTTAATTATCTTTGTTTTATTTTGATTACACTTATCTCACGAAATTCATTTAAGTGTTATGGGCCATTATCAATTGGGCCAAAATGTGATGGGTTTTTAAGTGACTTGGGCTTAATTTAGTTATTGGGCTTAACCTTATTTGGGTTATGTGCTTAATGGGTTATATTGGTTATTGGACTTTATGATTTGTTGGGCCAAGTGGGCCTACTGATTTATGGTTCTATGGGTTTAGTATTTGGGCTGGGTTAGCCCATTATGGTCTTTAGTGCATCTTTTAGCCCATTATACAAATGGTTAGTTTCCTTCCAAATTTTCTGTTTTTTAATTCAGATTTTTATGAAATGTTGGCTACTATTTTGGGGTCAAGCCGAATTATTTGGACCTTCATGATTTTTACACGGCGACTTATATGTATCTAGTATTTTTGTGAATTTTTGGTGAATTTTTAGATGATGTTTGGTGTCCTTCAAAATTATCCAAACACAAATTGTCCCGAATTGGCACTGCTTGCGACATCAAAAGTTTTATAAAAGTTCTTGGGGTTTTGATTGTTCGAAAAATCCCATGATTTTTCCACCAAGTATGACATTGAAATTACTTTATAAAAATGCCATATTAAGTTCAAAAGACATTGAAATTACTTTCCACCAAGTATGACCTCCTGGTACCTTATGGATTAGGAGATAAAAACTTTTAAAGTTTATAAAATATTCATACCAAATTACAGTTTTGACCAGTTTCAGTAGAAAAATCATATCCTTCGTTTGGTTCGGTATTTTTGAGTAGTTCCAGTTGGTGGTTATTCTTAACTCGTTCCTCTACAACTTATATTTTGAAAGTTTTGCTTGAAAATGCCCTCACATGCCCAGTTTACCTGTTACAAGGCAGAATATTAATTCTGTCAGATTGTTCTTGATTATATCAACTCACCAATAGGCTTTCTTGCTTAATTTACACATTATTTCACCTCTAACATGTTTGATACTCCTTTTCCTATGATTTTAACAACAAATACACAGATTTCTTATCAAATTCAAAGTCATCATTCATCCATCTCATATCCCAAATCAAAATAAACCTAAACTAATGCAAATCTTATCATGGATACACTAAATCCTTTATTATCTCTTGCATTCATAATTATTTCTTCTAGATCAATCTTTTAAATATGCATGCATGTGAAGATCTATGTGTATTTAGTGATAAAGAGAGTGATAATCAAAAGATTACAAGTTATCAACCTTTGAAGACCAAAACAAGAAGATTAAGAGTGTTGTTGGGTCTTGTTCTTGATGGTTGTCCAAGAGTTGTTTGTTGGCTGTAGTAAGCTTGAAAAGAAGGGAATATGAGCTACAAAATGAAGGAAAATATGAAGAACAAACAAAGGAAAAAGTTGGGTACCCTTTGATAATCAAGAATCAAAAGAAAAGAAGTAGATTGAAGTTGTTTTGCCCCTTTTTCTGCTGCTGTCCGACCAGCCACTTTGGGGCTGATTTCGTGTGCTAAATGGTCTCCATATCACCTCCAAGCTTGCTCCACACCTTGGATTTATTGTTAATGTTAGTTTATGATTTATTCTTAGGATTTGGGGGTGTTTTTACCCCATATTTCTGCCAAAAAAGAGAGGAGAGGAGGAAGAAAGTTGAGAGCATTTTTTTTATGTGTGTGTGAGAGTTGTGTTGGAGAATGAAGTGTTTGTGTGGGTTCCTTAGCTTGAGCACGTGATGGAGGGGGAAGAAGTGACCTTGGAGCTTGGTCATTGGCTAAGGGGAGTGGTGGATGCAATCCCATTGGGTAGGAAAAGATGGGTGGTGTTGCTTTGAAATTTGTTATGTATTTGGTGCATGAAATGTGTCTAGATACACAATACATATAGAAGTGTGTATATGTATATATAAGTGTAAGAGTTAAAGGAAGTTAGTTGAATTATGATTGGTGGATTGGTATGGGGAGGGAGAGATGGCCGATTTTTGGTCCCTTTTTATAAACATTTTCCCTTTAAAAAGTCGTATTAGGTACATGTATGTGTAGTAGTAATTTAAATGTAGGTAATTGTAATTGTGAGTACTAAATTATCTAGGTACATGTACTATGTGTGTGTGGTTTTACATGTATTGATTATTCACATTCATATATCTTGTAAACTTTTGGTTAGTTGGTTTGGATTAAATCACTTACAAATGTAATAGTGTGCGTGTATGTGCACAATACATGTTACATCTTTTAAATTCCATTGTACATTATTATTATTTGAGTTGTTGGATTATTTGGGATCTTTAATTATTGTTTAAGTTGTTATTTATTCGTTTGGATTGACTTCAATGGTTATAATATTGTTTATGGCATTTCTAGGGCAACTAGCTACCTTTTGGCATTCTATTGAACTAGAGGGCAATTATCACTATGCCTTAAATGTCTAGAAGGTCAATTATCACCTAGATAAATATACGTAAGTTGTCCTGGTCGAAAATTGAGGGTTGTTACACTACTCTCCTCAGCCACCTCTAACCTGTGCACCTGAAAGCATACTTAAAAGCGTCAACACAATGGTTGGTGAGTTTGTAGGGTTTCAGTCTAGATTGTCAAGTTAACGTGATGCGTTTCATGTATACTCAATGTGACCATGTCACCAAGTTGCAAGAATCACAAGGTTCCCAATATCACAATGTTTCCATGGACTTATCAAGTTTGTCTTAGTGTAGTCAGGACTTACGGTTCAACAACTAGTCGATGCATCTAGTGTAGTCAGGACTTACGGTTCAACAACCAGCCGATTCATCTAGTTTAGTCATAACATAAATCAACAAGTATCCAAGTTATCTAGCAACAAGATTAAGCTACGCAAGATATCAAAAAGCAAGTAACCGGCACGCAACAATCTGTTTCAAGTTATCACAATTAAGTATGTGTTTCATTATAGGTAAACGTGCTCATAACGTGCCGCCAAGTGTTGACTATGTTGTCCAAAAGCATACTAGTTTAACTATGACCAAATTTTACAAGTTTGACCAAAGTTGACCAAAACGACTAAAGTTGACCAAAGTTGACTAAACCAACCAAAGTTGACCAAATCGAGGTAGTAATCGAAGTATGAGGTCTCAATTGAATATTGAGGTCTTAAATTGATTTTGGGGTCTTATTTTGCTAAAAGACAAAACTGAAATTAAGAGGCTAGATTTAAGAGGCTAAATTTGAGAGGCTAGTAAATCTGGGTAGTAATTCCAAATACGAGGTCACATTTGCAATACGAGGTCACAAACTGAAATACGAGGTCACATTTGAAATACAAGGTCACATTTGAAATACGAGGTCACATTTGAAATACGAGGTCACCTTTGAAATACGAGGTCACATTTAAAATACGAGGTCACATTCGAAATACGAAGTCCCAAATGGAAATACGAGGTCACATTTTAAATACGAGGTCGCAAATGGAAATACGAGGTCATGTTGCGACGGGGTCGCAAACTGGGCTTTTCTTCCCCAAAATTCATTCTAGAAAACCCTAATCGTTTCTTTCGATCAAAAAGGTGTTTTTAACATCAGATTCTACTTTTAGACACCCAAATATGATAGAAAAACAATACTAACGTTGGAAACTCATAAACGGACTAAAACTCGAAAACCCATTTGAACAAAGTTTATAAAAAGTGTACAAAAATTCTTATATCTCAAGATTTTGTTAACGAAATCACACGAAACTTTGACAAAAGCTGTAGTATATGATTCTAAACGTTTTGGACGTAAAAAGTTTGATACTTGGTGGGTGTAGTATGTGCAGTAAAAGAAAAACCGAAAATATTCAAAAGAAGAGCATAAAAAGGGTTTTGATTCTTACATTAAATCTGACCAAATTAGATGTTTGTAATGATGTTACGATGGTAGAAACTCAGTTTTTGACACTAAATCTAAACAAAAGTAAGGTTGGATTTCATTAAAACTTGATGTAAAGTGAGGTAGTATGGTGAGGTAGCAAAATGGGGTAGCAAAGATGTTAGAAATAATATTTGTAGTAGTTGATTTGTATTAATAACAACTTTGTACTTGTATGGTAATATTCATAAGTTTGGAAGGGGGATAAGTGTAAATTGTATAGAAGTATATAAACCCCCTCCATAGATTTGTTTTGTAACATTTCACCCATAATACAATCTAATCTTTCTCTTACATTCCACTTTCTCTCTCGACACACACACCCTCTTACACACACTAAATCGCCATTAACACACACTAAAACACTCACAAAAGCTCAATTACATATCATTACATTTGGTATCAGAGTAAAGTCAGTAAATCTGAACGGTCCAGAAGCTAATTTGAAACTGAAGTTTTTCTAATTTTGTTGTCTTTGAGCTGATTCTGCGTTTGTTCTATTTGCTGAGAAAACTATTCTAGTGATATCAACAAATCTAGTGTGTTTTTCTTCAATCTTTGTTCACCGATCGATCAGATTTCGTTTGAGCTCGGCAAATGCATAGATTAGTGAGTTTGAATTCTGGTTGATTTGAGGTGTTACTTTGTTTTAGGATTTGTTCGCAGTTAATTTCTGAGCATTTTGGTACAAAATTGAAGTTTTAATTCACAAAATTGAAGGAGAAAATGAAGATTTTCAGTGAGCTCGACATATAAGTGTTGTTCTGAACGAAGAAGAAGACTGCAAACCGACTATCTTGTCGTTTTGTGATTTCTAGTGTTTGCCGAGGTGGTTGATTTGAACTTGTTCTATTTACAGAGCTACTTGCTCGGCAAATACAAGTGTTGAGAAAATTGGTTAAGTTTTGCATGACTTGTATGGTTTGCAAAGATATAAGGTCGGCAAATCATTAAGTTGTGTAATTTTGGTTAAGAATTGAGAAGAATTGTACTATTTGCAGAGATATTTGCTCGGCAAATAGTTGATTTCTCTGAAAATTGTTAAGTGTTGAGATAAGTTGTTCTATTTACAGAGAAGTTTGCTCGGCAAATATGTGAAGTCTTTGGAGTTGGTTAAGACGTGGAACAAGTTGTACTGTTTGCGGAGATATTATCTCGGCAAATACGAGAAGTGTGTTATTTTGGCTAAGTGTTGGTGATTAGTGTTAGTGATTGTACTATTTGCCGAAGTATAAGCTCGACACTTAGTTAAAGTAGACATTGATTCAGTGTACTGGAAGGATACTTGTTCTATTTACCGAGATATTTGCTCGACATTCTTAACAAATCAACATGCCATAACCCATGCTACCATCTTCGGGTGAAAACCAAATCTTAACATAATACACCTCAGGAAATTCTAATCCACATTGTCATAGGCTTTCTGAATATCTATTTTAAATAAACACCTCGTAGCCCCTATATCCAAATGGTAATTATGCATTAGCTCTTTGTGAGGAGAATATTATCTGATATACTCCTACCAGGGGTAAAAGCTGACAGGGTCATACTCACTACATCCCCCAAGGAATCCATAAGCCTATTAGTAAGTAATTTACTAATACACATGTAAATAACATTACAACACGAGATGCATGTAATCAGTAATGAAGGTAGGAGTGGGTCTCTTAGGAACAAGTGAGATAATGGTATGATTGCAATCCCAAGCATCTATGAAAAAAATAGACAAAAAAACATCCGAGCCAGGAGCTTTATTATCACCGATGGAGAACATAGCTAACTTGATTTCATCATCCGTAAAACGCCTAATCATAGTGAGCGCTTTTTGCTGGTTGACTTTATTGGTAAAAATGGTAGAATCAGGCAGCAAGTTAGCCTCGCCCGCTATTCCCAAGAACGCTTTATAATGATTAACAAAAGCTGTTGGAACATCACTCCCCTCATACACCACAATATCAACATCCTTTATTAAAGAGACACGACTTCGATGGTTCCTACTTTTCACCATATTATGGAAAAGTGATGTGTTAGAGTCACCCACTTTTAACCATTCTATTTTTGCCTCTTTTTTTCAAAAATCTTTCTTCATGTAGCATTGCTTCTTTGTACTCATGAAGGCACGCCACTTCTTGTTCATGTTAGCTTTCAGTTGATGGGTCCTTATCAACTGCTTTTTGTATGTCATCAAGTGCCTTTCTCAGCTCTTCAACTTTGGAATGTAAATTCCCTTGTTTGTAAGAAACTTCTTAGAGGATGTTTCAAGGCTTTAAGTTTCTGATTAAGACGATACATATTATGGCCCTCAACATCAACTTTCCACACCTGCTTAATTACATCTCTATACCCCGTCATAGAAACCAGAAAATTAGCAAATTTGAAAGATTGGGGTTTATATCGAGGGACCGAAGGGAGTTTCAGGATACAAGGGCTGTGGTCCGACACTCGATATGGCTGAAAGATTGCATGAGAGGTAGGAAAATCACTCATAAACTGCACATTTCCCATAACTCTATCAATTTTCTTAAGGATCCTCGTACCTTGCTTAGGCTTTTGTGTCTAAGTGTAATGAAGGCCGGTACTATTAATATCAAGAACTTCAATATCTCTAAGACAATCCTTAAATTCTCGCATGCCAATAGTGATCTTTGATGAACCCGTAAATTGATCATTTAGATTCAATGGTGCATTAAAGTCCCTGAGAATACACCACGACTTATTTGCCACAAAATGTTTATGTATACTCAAATCCTTCCACAATTCTCGTCTATCTTTGTAACAATTCTCCGCATAGACAAATGAGCAAAATAGAGCTTTATTTTCAAGCTTAAACATAAGTTGGGTATGGATAACCTGATTAGTTTGCGATAGCACCATAACATCAACCAAATCCAAATTCCATCCCAAAAAAATACGAGTACCTCTATGGCATAAGCTACCATTTGAGGTCCAGTCCCAATTCTTACAAATCTTCTTAAACACATCATACAATTTCAATACATCCATATGAGACTCCATAATCGCACATACCTGAAGGTGATTATCATACACTACCTGATGAACCACCTTTTGTTTTAGGGTCCGGTTCAAGCCCATAATGTTCCATGACGCAATATTACCCATTAGAAACCTTATAACCGAGAGTGCTTGCCCCCTAAGAAAGATTTTTCGGAATAGTACCTTGCGCTAGGAAAGTTGTTGTTTCATCAATAAATATCTCTTCATCTACATCATCATCAAAGTGATCCTCAAAAGTAGTGTTATCCATTGGTTTCTTTAGCTTCACGTCATCAGACTTCAAATTATCCCCATTCATATTTTTAACTATTGCCTCCCCATTTTCCGAATCCAAAACTCCAAATGAGTTATTAACTTTTATTACAGATGGACCAGGATTTGAATACGAAGAATTAGTTGTCTTAGGTACCTCTTTCGATGTTACAATCGGCCTATACTCAAACTTAGGTTTGGGTTTAGGAAGCCCCTTGTCGATTGTTACTTTTCTTATTCCTTCGAACTAGAGAAAAACCCTCATCATCTGTTTTGCTATCCACTTTGGTTTAGCGTACCTGCTTAGGGGATGTCTCATTTTGGTGTCCAAAAACACAACACAAATTACACCTAGGGGGTTTCCACTCATAGTCTACCCTTACCTTAACCATACTCTCTTTACTGGAAAAATTGAAAAAGAAAAACCCATTAACATTCATCATGATATTCGTTACTCCGTATTTCGTCCATAGGTTTTTCGTGAAATATTCCACAGTAGGATAGACTAAACGCTCTCCTAGAAAATAACCATACAGTACATTTTCGATATAGAGATTACCTTGGACACATATGATGTGGCAGAAGGACCAGATGTTACATTTGGAGCAACTCCATTTTGTTTATGCTCACTATTAGTGGTCTGATCCAAACTCCCATTCGAATTCTTAGTGGTATTACGAGGTGATCAACCTTGAACATCATTCTTATTGAGATTGTCAGCCACTCCAGATATCCTCTTCCACTTTATCGGTAAAATTATTCTTCACTATGGGTGCAACATCAACTTCGTCTGATTTAGTTTCGTATTTCATTTGATCACAATCAACTGGGTCACTAGGAGTTTGAGAAGAGGTATGAGAACCCCTACCTAGTTTATCCACATTATTTGTTTCAAAATCATCATCAATACGAAACGCAACCTCAAAAGCTGTTGAGTTAGTTGGCGAGGGGGACTTTCATTATTTACGCCTCCATTATCATCCGTAGAATTACCATCAGCCTTCGTTATACCCGAAATAGGGCTAACACCCTTTTTAGGGTTTCCATCTATTGATTGCTTCTTGGCCAGAGAAGAATTCTTATTTTTCCCTGACATCTCACCTGGTCTTATTCTTGCAAAACGTTCTTCAAGTTCTTTCAAATCAAATGGACAATCTCTCTTCATACAATAAAATCATGCAAACAAAAACCTTAGAAAGCGAAGCAGAAACCAAGAATAGAAAAAACCCTAAAACCGTAAAGAAACCCTAAGTAATAAATATGTCCCCTTAATCTGTTAACAAGTTCAACGATCTAGCTAAACTACAGAAGGGTAGCCGCGATCCAAACAAGCTAACCAATCAGGAAACAAACAGTAAACTAGGGTTTTGACAAAAAGAAACGAGTGACTATCAGCCGAAAAACCTAGAAGAATCTCAAACATGCACATCAACTGATTCGAAAATCAATGAGAGGGACAAATTTACAAGATTAACTAGGGTAGATCAAGTGGATAGCCCATGGGAAGAAAAAGGATGATCGCCATTAGGGTAGAGAGAAATTAGGGTTTTCCAATAGAATATTCATGTGGAAATAATAATAACAAGTATTTTGTAACGTTAGTAACATATTAATAAGTCATCAGAATATTCATCATTGTCAAGATCCTAGCATGTCAATATCTTAGGTTCTCAAGATATCGGTACTTGAAATTTCACCCATAATAGTGACCAAAAATACTATGATAAGCACATCATTTAGTTTTGTTTACATAAAATTTTTGAGTAACCCTTTCCGGCCATTTTGCTTTATCCCCCAGACTTCTCATAAAAGAAAGAAATCCGGATATGTCCGTTGTAGAATGATAATCATAAAATCTTAATCATTTTTGAATATTACATTTGTTATCTTGAAGCCTATACCTTGATCCTTTCGGATCTTGTTTCCCTTTATACTTGAAATTCGATTTTTTTTATGGTAGAGATCCTTCATCTCTAAGACTTCCTGGAAGCATACTTCATGGCTGAAATCGGTGTCCCCATTATGGTGACTTTTTTATTTTGTTTGATGATATGTTACTTCAATTCCAATATCTTCAGTAGTGTTAATCATGTTGAATTCAATATAGGAAAACATAGTAGATGTTTGGTTAACATCTCCCTTATTGGTTAGTTGTAATTCTCGTCGATTTTTGACATAGTTTTATTGAACTAATTTAGAATGTTTAAGCTGTAAAAATCTGACACTTTGAAATGTTTTCGAATATATGATTGTTTTTTAAATTTTTAAAATTTTTTTTTTTTTTTTTATCTTTTAAGGTTTTTCAATCAATAGTTTATCATAGAATTTTATATTAATATGTCCCCTTGTCACTAGTTTAGGATAGAATCCTATTCTACAAGTAGTCACAATATATGGAAACATACATCAAGTTAAGATAATACCTGGTTGCAAGATCTTGAAAGATTTATGCTACAAAACTATCCCAAATAATTGGCAGATGGTAGGCTTTTATTTGGATAACATTCCAAGATCTTGAAAGTATTTCTTTATTCGTGTGTTGACAACCATTATGCACCCTCTCCGTCTTGGACCCTCTCTAATATGATCTCCACGATCTCTTTCCTGCATATCTTAAGAAACTTCTTTTCAACAAGATAATCTAAGTATATGATACATAGGCCTACAAGAATTCCAAAATTTTGTCTAATATCTTGAACTGTCCCAAGTATCCTGTATTTTGTTAAACTAGTGGTATCTTAAGGATACATTCAAAATATGTTAACAAATTAATTTTATCTTATGTATGTGGAAATCGAAATTCCCTATAGGTTTCAGCATAATTTCTAGAGATAGAGTTAAGTTTTTACTTCTAATAACACGTGATCACTTAAAACAAAATAAGATTCAACACATATATGATTTTTGAAGAAGCACAAGTTCAAAACACCCTAAACGCTCTCTCCCTTAGGACGATCATGGCAAATTCATTTTTCTTTTCTTCATCCTATTTTTTTCGTCCTTGAATTCCTTGTTAATGTGTCCCTCTCGTTACTTCTTCAATTCGTTAGGGTTGTGGAACTGGTTGAAGTGCATGTTAGAGGAGTTTAGGTCAATTTTTCAGGATTTCACTTGTTGTCACTTTTGATTGTTCTAAAACCCTAGCTTTTGTTTAGTTCATTTAGATAATTGGCTACTTGTTAACTGATTAAGATTAAGAGTTGTTAGTTTAGGGTTTCTGCTGCGTTATCTATTGTTTTTCTGAATTGTGGTTGTAATCTGCTTGCATGGGGTAGCTGGTTAATGAACAGAGTTGTTCCTGATATAGATATTAATAGTTTACATGCAACACTTGATAGAATTCGTATTGTGTCTTCTTCGTCTAAGTTTTCGGCTGTGGGAAACCCTAAGATAAGTGGGGTTTCTGTTTCTGGGCAGAATTCCGATAGGCCACCTCCTCCTGGTGGTATGCAACTGGCTCTTGGTGGTTTGAACGATGGTAATGAAGGTAAACAATTGAATGAGGGTAATAAGGAGCAATGTAGTAATCATGGGGTGGCGGAGCCGATTCCAAAAAAACCCTAATTCACTGTTGTTAATAAGGCTTCATCTAGTGATGGAATGACATATGCTTCTGCATTAAAGAAAGATAATGTTCAAACTGATGCTACTGATACTGTTAAGAAGGTGAATTTCAGATCGCATTTTGTTTCTTCTTAAATTGATGGGGTGGATTTGATGATTCCTCTTAATAACGTTCTAGAGGTTAAAAGCCGATTTTCAAATTCCCTTTATGGTTACTTTTTAATCAAATAACCGCACGGTCCTTCGATCGAAACAAGGTGAGGGTTTTGACCCCATTCGTTGGCGATTCCCTATCGGTGTAAGGCTTTGTGAAGTTTAACGCCACAAGATCGAGTGTATTTGTGTTGGCGATGGACGACTCCGTAGAGAAGACGACCACCTTTGGTGTTCGGATGAATGGCTTAGTATCTCGTAGAAAGAACTAATGCTTATTCGTGAGGGATGACCTCTATTTATAGGGAAAACTGATCTTGGGGGATAAGTTAGGGTTTTAGGGGGATACCCTAATTATTTGGGTACAAGATATGATAGACATGTTTATGGGATTTACATGTCATATAATAAGTATATTATAATAATAAAAGATAAGGAAACGTACCTTTTCTTAAGGAGGAAGAAAATAAGAGATTTCCTCCATATTCGGCGGAGCTCGGTTCTGATGGATGAGGTCCGTTTCTGACGGAGGTGACCTCCGTAATTCTGGCAGATTTACCTCCAGAGATAGAGCTGCGGAGGGGAATATCATCAAGCCCCCTAGTCTGATGGGAGATTCTATCTGCAAAAGATCGCATTAGACTACTAAAAATAAACAAATAAAAGCTAACTTTCGAAGATTAGAAACTGTCCTCGAATTTGCGGATGTTGAGGTTGTTTTTCCCTTTGCAAGACTATCCCAAAATATGCACAAGGTCCGCCTTGTCGCCGAGACTTCGTCTGTGAAAATTAGCACAAGACGTGTTCTTATTTATCTTTCTGTCGCGAAGGTTTACCGATTCGTTGGCGTTTCCCTATCGGTGTAAAGCTTTGTAAAGCTTAACTCCACAAGATCGGAGGTTAATTTGTTCATGATAACTATCACAACACATGCCTTGTTGATCTTTGGGTCTCAAAGAATCGTCTGTGATAACCTATACAAGATTTCGCCCTGGACAAGGCTTCACCGGTGGCATATATACTAGGGTTTATCTTAATCGACACCGTTGGATTTTATGGGCGTTAATTGTCGGAGATCTAACCCGGCGGTAGAGGTAGGTCGTGTAGAATGTGGTCCCACGAATGGCGCCAATTTGTTTGATCAAATAACTGCATGGTTCTCCGAATGAAACAAGGTGAGGGTTTTGACCGATTCGTTGGCGATTCCCTATCGGTGTAAAGCTTTGTGAAGCTTAACGCCACAAGATCGGGTGCGTTTGTGTTGGCGATGGACGACTCTGTAGAGAAGATGACACCCTTTGGTGTTCGGGTGAATGGCTTAGTATCTCGTAGAAAGAACTTATGCCTATTCGTGAGGGGATGACCTCTAATTATAGGGAAAACTTATCTTGGGGGATAAGTTAGGGTTTTAGGGGGATACCCTAATTATTTGGGTACAAGATATGATAGACATGTTTATGGGATTTACATGTCATATAATAAATATATTATAATAGCTAATATAGGTGAATCGGTTCGAACACCGTTGGTCGATTGTCTGTCTAGTGAGTTAGCGTTGATACCCCACCAGTCAGGGATAATAAAAGATAAGGAAACGTACCTTTTCTTTAGGAGGAAGAAAATATGAGATTTCCTCCATATTCAGCGGTGCTCCGTTATGACAGATGAGCTTCGTTCCTGACGGAGGTGAGCTCCGTAATTCTGGCAGATTTACCTCCGGAGATAGAGCTCCGGAGGGGTATATCATCAATTACTTTTTGGGAGATAGGTTGGCGTATTAGGTGGTGGAAACTTATGTAAAGAACTCTTGGACTAAATTTGGTTTAAAGAAAGTGATGATGAACAATGCCGGTTTTTTCTTTTCTCAATTTGATGCGAAGAAAGGGATGGAACAAGTGCATGCAAAAGGCCCATGGATGATTCGTTCTATGCCAATTTTTTTGAATGAATGGACACCAAATGTTTCTTTGAATAAACAGGAAATCACTTCGGTTCTTGTATGGGTAAAGTTATATGATGTGCCTTTAGCTGCATACACTGAAGATGGTCTGAGTATGCTTGCTACTAAGTTGGGTAAGCCGGTTCTTTTGGATTCTTATTCTAGTAATATGTGCTTAAAATCGTGGGGACGTCATAGTTTTGTGAAGGCTTTGATTGAGCTTGATGCTTCTTGTAAGCTTAAAACTGAGTTAATTGTGGGTATTCCCAATATGCATGGGGATGGTTTTCCAAAAGAAGTTGTTAGTGTAGAATATGAATGGAGCCCTCCTCATTGTGAACATTGTAAGGTGTTTGGTCATATGAATGTGACTTGTCTGGTGCAAGCTAAAATGGTGAAACAAGACCCAAAACTAGTTAAGGATGATGACTTTGTAACTGTTTCACATAAGAAAGGAAAGAACAAGCAATCTGATCGGCATATTGAGGGGATTCGTTTTACTAAACCCAAACCTCAATTTACATATCGTCCTAAGCAAAACCCAAGTGCTTCTAAGATGCCTAATCAGAACCATAATGCTCCTAAGGCCCAGAAACTTGCTAAATCTGATGTGAACGTGGCTAGTACTTCAAATGTTAGTACTAGAAATCCTTTTTCTGTGTTGAGTGGGGATATTGATGTTGGAGATACGGATGTGGCTAGTTTGAATCCTCATTTTGCACCATGGAAATTTATAAGTGCATCCAACAGTACGTTTTTTGATGAGGTTTCAGATGATGATGTCGAGGATGATGTGGAAAATGTTTATGATGAACATGTTTTTACAATGCGTACTGATGACAAAACAGGGGCAAGCACTCCTGCTAGATCGGTGCCCAATGCATAACATCGCCTCTTGGAATGTTAGAAGATGGAATGAACCAAACCCCTAAACAAAAAGAGATTCGACAGGTTATCTCAGATAACCTACAGTGGGTTTGTGCAGTTTTGGAATCACATGTTTCTTCGGATAAGCTTCATGCTCTTTGTGCTAAAGTTTTTTGGAGGTGACAGTGGATTTCAAATGCTAGTTTGTGTTCTAAAGGTACAAGAATTATCTTAGGCTGGAATTATCTTAGGTTATTCATGCTCAGGTTGTCTTTAAAGAGTCTAAAAAAGTTGTATTGTGCTCGTTTATTTATGCACATAACTATTACATAAATAGGTGTCCTCTTTGGGATGATATTCGTAGACACAAGTTGGTTGTGAAAAGTTGTCCTTGGGTTCTTCTTGGTGATTTTAATGTTGCTTTAAAAATGGAAGATAAGGCAGCGGGATTGTCATATACTGATGTTGCTATGCGGGATTTCCAGGATTGTGTTAATGATCTTAGTGTTATTGATATAAAGATGTTGGGCATCCAATTTACTTGGGTTCAAAAACCTAGAGGTATGGCTGGTCAAATTAAGAAAATTGATAGAGTTATGGCAAATTTGGAGTTTTTTGATACGTTTGTAGGCGCCTCAGCTATATTTCAACCGCACAAAATTTCTGATCATGTACCTGCAGCCCTACGTATTCCTACCCTTGTCAAGTTTAGGCCGAAACCTTTTAAATTTTCAAATGTTCTTATTCATAATAAAGGGTTTAAAGATGTTGTCAAAGAGGCTTGGCAAATCAATGTTGTTGGTCATCCCATGTATTGTTTGGTCCAAAAGCTTAAAGCTGCAAAAAAAAAAACCCTTCGTAAATTACTTTGTTCTTATGGAAATATCCATCAGAAAGTTCTCCATTTACGAAAGGAGCTAGATGATGTTCAGTTGGCAATGGATAAGGATCCGAATAACGGTTCTATTGCTGGGAAACAAGTTGTGAGACCCAAAATTTAAAATAATAATTATTGTATTTTATAATATATATTTTATTGAATAAATCTTTATACTAGTTATTTAATGATAAGTTGGAAAGTTAATTTTGCCAAAAACTAAAAGTCAAGAGGTTAGTAAACAAGTCAGAAAGTTGGATTAGAATTAGAAATATAAGAGTTCTATTGGTCGGTTCTAAATATCCCGTAGGAACCTAGACGATCACATTATATATACCCCATATTTGCTATATAGATATTACGTACAACAAAAACTGAACCCTAAGAATATTAGAAGACTGAGGGCATAAGGTAGCCAGGAGAAATCGAAGTGGTGGGATCATTGTGAGTTTCGTCAGGATCATTCAGGTAGACGTCGTAATCTCATCTCGTAAGGTAATATACGTTCCACCTCGAAGCTGTATATTCTTATGAATTAGGGACCGTAGAGTAGTAGATTGGTTGAGCTTTCAAACGATGGGTTAACAATCAGTTAGCTTAGTTGTGTTCCATAAACTTTTGTTTTCGAGTCTGGTTTAGTTAGTCAAATTAACATGAAAGACATATATATACTCTACCTCTCCAGTTAGATCGTAACCTGACATCGCTTTATATACCTTCGAACTATTTTTATAAGTCAAGCTTAAAGACCAGCTGATTGATATGTCTTTATGAATGAGTCGCGATTTCGTTCGTAACTAATTATAGATGCTTATTTAACTTGATCAAAATCTATTGCATATGGTCATATATGTAAAGTTTGATAGATACAGAATGGTAATGTCTTTAAAAGAAATTGCTGGATATAATCGTGAGTTTGTAGGATTAGCGAAGGCTTCGATCTGCAGGTGTAGTTCGTAGCAAGTAAAAGAGATGGTATCTCATTAGCTGATTTTTTTTTAGTTAGCAAATTCCAAAGGTAAGGTGTCTTTTATCTATAAACAGTTTTTTTAACTATTAGTTTTACTTAATTAAGTGGTGATTATACTCCAAGAAGGTTAAATAAGATATTGTTAGTCTACATCCATGTCCAAATGTTTTTGTAGTCATTATATGTATGTTTTATATTACGTAAAGGAGTAGTGTCATGGTTTGTACAGTAAAGACTTAAGCTACTTAATTTACTAGTCATCATCTAGAACGTGGGTTATAAGTTCATGGTTAATTCGTTTGAGATGCTCAATTAGTCACATAAGGTTCCTGTATAGAAGATAGTTGTAGTTAATAATGATTAGTAAAGAGTTATGTTATAATTTGTAGGAGTTTTGTAGAGAAAGCAGGAAAACTAGACAGGAATTGTCAGGTGAGTTCATCAGATTGTTAGTTTTGTAAAGTGCAGTTATCATGCTTTTATTTTGATTTACGGCAGTTATGCATGCGTAGTTTATATTATCTTATTATGAACATGCAGTTTATTTAGTAGTTTATCGGGTACCATGATATTAGCAGTTGCAGTTTATTCTTTCAGCTTAAAACGGAATGACAGTTTAATATTCCTGTCTTGTAAGACCGAATAGCAGTTTAATGCTCATGTCTTTTAAGACTGGGTGACAGTTTATTATTTGTTCATATAATGATATGTATACTATTGCATGCTAGTCAGTTTATTTGCAGTTATTTACAGTATCTCAAAACAGCATAATATTTTTGAATGAAGTATTATATTATATTTAAACTGTGAACTCACCAGCATTAGCTGACCTAGTAACATGTATCTCAGATTCCCAAGAAAAGATAAGATGTCAAGCTTTTAAAGGAAAGACAGTTTAGCCGACGATCAAAATTTTATTTTTAGAGATTTTAATTTATCTAGATTATGTATTGGTTAGTTTATGATGTTTTCAAGAATTTGTAAGACTTCCGCATTTAAGTTTGAGTTTTTTGTAAGTAGTCATTAGCCTTGGAATTTAGGCTGTGACACACGTGGCTTACTTAAATGCCTATAATGAGGTAGTTCTTGATGAGGAGCAGTTCCTTAAGCAGATTACAAAAGTAGAATGGCTTAATGTGGGAGATTCAAAGTCTTTATACTTTCATAGAGTGGTGAAATCTCGTAAAGCTTGAAATAGGATTGACTCCCTCATTGGTTTTGATGGAACTCATCTTGATGGTGAAGATGTTGCGAAGGTTTTTAAGGCACATAATCTAGGGTTTCTGGGGCAACCTCGTATCGTTTCTAATTTAAATATTGTTGATCTCTTTTCTAATAGGTTATCAACTGAGCAGGCTGAAATCATGATTGTTGCGGTCTCTGATCAAGAGGTTAAAGAGGTGATTTTTTTCTATGGGTGATGATAAATCACATGGTCCGGATGGTTTCTCCGCGGCTTTTTACAAAGGGGCATTGGATGTTGTGGGTACGGATGTTACAAGGCTGTTAAAGATTTCTTTGTGTGTGATGAACTCCTTAAAGAAGTAAATGACACTATAATTTTTCTCATTCCTAAGGTTGCTTCTCCATCCCGAATTAATGATTACCAACCCATATATCTTTGTAATATAATGATTTTAAATGTATTCCGAAGATTTTGTCGAACAAGATTAAAGGTTGTTTGGATGATCTGGTTAGCATAAATGTATTACTGAAGTCAAGAACGTGTTACATAAAGAAAACGTGTTTCAACGGATAGTATATCACTTCGTCCACAAGAATCGGAATTGATAACTAATTTACCAAGTGAAAAATAACTCTCAACGGTTGTTTGATCAAACAACCGCACGGTCCTCCGATGGAAACAAGGTGAGGGTTTTGACCGATTCATTGGCGATTCCCTATCGGTGTAAAGCTTTGTGAAGCTTAACGCCACAAGATCGGGTGTGTTTGTGTTGGAGATGGACGAATCCGTAGAGAAGACGACCACCTTTGGTGTGCAGGTGAATGGTTTAGTATCTCGTAGAAAGAACTTATGTCTATTCGTGAGGGAATGACCTCTATTTATAGGGAAAACTTATCTTGGGGGATAAATTAGGGTTTTAGGGGGATACCCTAATTATTTGGGTACAAGATATGATAGACATGTTTATGGGATTTACATACCATATAATAAATATATTATAATAATAAAAGATAAGAAAACCTACCTTTTTTTTAGGAGGAAGAAAATAAGAGATTTCCTCCATATTTGACGGAGCTCCGTTCCTGAAGGAGGTGAACTCCGTTTTCCTGAGGTGACCTCCGTTCTGACGGAGGTGAGCTCCGTGAGCTTCGTTCTAACGGAGGTGAGCTCCGTAATTCGGGCAGATTTACCTCCGGAGATAGAGCTCCGGAGGGGTGTATCATCAAGCCCCCCAGTCTGATGGGAGATTCTATCTGCAGAAGATCGCATTAGACTACTAAAAATAAACAAATAAAAGCTTACCTTCGAAGATTAGAAACTGTCCTCGAATTTGCGGATGTTGAGGTTGTTTTTCCCTTTGCAAGACTATCCCAAAATATGCACAAGGTCCGCCTTGTCGCCGAGACTCCATCTGTGAAAATTAGCGCAAGACGTGTTCTTATTGATCCTTCTGTCACCAAGGTTTACCGATTCGTTGGCGATTCCCTATCGGTATAAAGCTTTGTGAAGCTTAACGCCACAAGATCGGAAGTTAATTTATTCAGGATAACTATCACAGCACATGCCTTGTTGATCTTTTGGTCGCAAAGAATCGTCTGTGATAACCTACACAAGATTTCGCCGTAGACGAGGCTTCACCGGTGGCATATATACTAGGGTTTATCTTAATCGACACCGTTGGATTTTATGGGCGTTAATTGCCGGAGATCTAAAACGGCGGCAGAGGTAGGACGTATAGAATATGGTCCCACGGATGGCGCCAATTTGTTTGATCAAACGACCGCACGGTCCTCCGATCAAAACTAGGTGAGGGTTTTGACCGATTCGTTGGCGATTCCCTATCGGTGTAGAGCTTTGTGAAGCTTAACGCCCCAAGATCGGGTATGTTTGTGTTGGCGATGGACGACTCCGCAGAGAAGACGACCACCTTTGGTGTTCGGGAGAATGGCTTAGTATCTCGTAGAAAGAACTAATGCTTATTCGTGAGGTGATGACCTCTATTTATAGGGAAAACTTATCTTAGGGGATAAATTAGGGTTTTAGGAGGATACCCTAATTATTTGGGTACAAGATATGGTAGACATGTTTATGGGATTTACATGCCATATAATAAATATATTATAATAATAAAAGATAATGAAACTTACCTTTTCTTTAGGAGGAAGAAAATTAGAGGTGACCTCCGTTCTGACGGAGATGAGTTCCGTGAGCTTCGTTTTAACGGAGGTGAGCTTCGTAATTCTGGCAGATTTACCTCCGGAGATAGAGCTCTAGAGGGGTGTATCATTAAGCCCCCCAAGTCTGATGGGAGATTCTATTTGCAGAAGATCGCATTAGACTACTAAAAATAAACAAATAAAAGCTTACCTTCGAAGATTAGAAGCTGTCCTCAAATTTGCGGATGTTGAGGTTGTTTTTCCATTTGCAAGACTATCCAAAAATATGCACAAGGTCTGCCTTTTCGACGAGACTCTGTCTGTGAAAATCAGCACAAGATGTGTTCTTATTGATCCTTCTGTCACCAAGGTTTACCGATTCGTTGGCGATTCCCTATCGATGTAAAGCTTTATGAAGCTTAACGCCACAAGATCGGAGGTTAATTTATTCATGATAACTATCACAGCACATGCCTTGTTGATCTTTGGGTCGCAAAGAATCGTCTGTGATAAGCTACACAAAATTTCGCCCTGGACGAGGCTTCACCGGTGGCATATATACTAGGCTTTATCTTAATCGACACCGTTGGATTTTATAGGCATTAATTGTCGGAGATCTAACCCGGCGGTAGAGGTAGGACATGTAGAATATGATCCCATGGATGGCGCCAATTTGTTTGATCAAATCACCGCACGGTCCTCCGATCGAAACAAGGCGAGGGTTTTGACCGATTCGTTGGCGATTCCCTATCGGTGAAAAGCTTTGTGAAGCTTAACGCCACAAGATCGGAGGTTAATTTATTCATGATAACTATCACAACACATGCCTTGTTCATCTTTGGGTCGCAAAGAATCGTCTGTGATAACCTACACAAGATTTCTCCCTGGACGAGGCTTCAACGGTGGCTTATATACTAGGCTTTATCTTAATCGACACCGTTGGATTTTATGGGCGTTAATTGTCGGAGATCTAACCCGGCGGTAGAGGTAGGACGTGTAGAATATGGTCCCACAGATGGCGCCAATTTGTTTGATCAAATCACCGCACGGTCCTCCGATCGAAACAAGGTGAGGGTTTTGACCGATTCGTTGGCGATTCCCTATCGGTGTAAAGCTTTGTGAAGCTTAACGCCCCAAGATCGGGTATGTTTGTGTTGGCGATGGATGACACCGTAGAGAATACAACCACCTTTGGTGTTCGGGTGAATGGCTTAGTATCTCGTAGAAAAAACTAATGCTTATTCGTGAGGGATGACCTCTATTTATAGGGAAAACTTATCTTGGGGGATAAGTTAGGGTTTTAGAGGGATACCCTAATTATTTGGGTACAAGATATGGTAGACATGTTTATGAGATTTACATGCCATATAATAAATATATTATAATAATAAAAGATAAGGAAACTTACCTTTTCTTTAGGAGGAAGAAAATAAGAGATTTCCTCCATATTTGGCGGAGCTCCGTTTTGACGGATGAGCTCCGTTCCTGAAGAAGGTGAGCTCCGTTTTCCTGAGGTGACCTCCGTTCTGACGGAGGTGAGCTCCGTGAGCTTCGTTCTAACGGAGGTGAGCTCTGTAATTCTGGCAGATTTACCTCCGGAGATAGAGCTCCGGAGGGGTGTATCATTAAGCCCCCAGTCTGATGGGAGATTCTATCTGCAGAAGATTGCATTAGACTACTAAAAATAAACAAATAAAAGCTTACCTTCGAAGATTAGAAACTGTCCTCGAATTTGCGGATGTTGAGGTTGTTTTTCCCTTTGCAAGACTATCCAAAAATATGCACAAGGTCTGCCTTTTCGCCGAGACTCCGTCTGTGAAAATTAGCACAAGACGTGTTCTTATTAATCCTTCTGTCGCCAAGGTTTACCGATTCGTTGGCGATTCCCTATCGGTGTAAACTTTTGTGAAGCTTAACGCCACAAGATCGGAGGTTAATTTATTCATGATAACTATCATAGCACATGCGTTGTTGATCTTTGGGTCGCAAAGAATCGTCTGTGATAACCTACACAAGATTTCACCCTGGACGAGGCTTCACCGGTGGCATATATACTAGGGTTTATCTTAATCGACACCGTTGGATTTTATGGGCGTTAATTGTCGGAGATCTAACCCGGCGGTAGAGGTAGGACGTGTAGAATATGGTCCCACGGATGGCGCCAATTTGTTTGATCAAATAACTGCACCGTCCTCCAATCGAAACAAGGTGAGGGTTTAGACCGATTCGTTGGCAATTCCCTATCGGTGTAAAGCTTTGTGAAGCTAAACGCCCCAAGATCGGGTATGTTTGTGTTGGCAATGGACGACTCCGTAGAGAAGATGACCACCTTTGGTGTTCGGGTGAATGACTTAGTATCTCGTAGAAAGAACTAATGCTTATTTGTGAGGGGATGACCTCTATTTATAGGGAAAACTTATCTTGGGGGATAAGTTAGGGTTTTAGGGGATACCCTAGCTATTTGGGTACAAGATATGATAGACATGTTTATGGGATTTACATGCCATATAATAAATATATTATAATAATAAAAGATAAGGAAACTTACATTTTCTTTAGGAGGACGAAAATAAGTGATTTCCACCATATTTGGCGGAGCTTCGTTCTATCGGATGAGCTCCGTTCCTGGAGAAAGTGAGCTCCGTTTTCCTGAGGTGACCTCCGTTCTGACGGAGGTGAGCTCCGTGAGCTTTGTTCTGACGGAGGTGAGCTCCGTAATTCTGGCAGATTTACCTCCGGAGATAGAGCTCCGGAGGGGTATATCATCAACGGTCATCTAAGCTTATTCTTCAGTGTAAAGAGCAAGTCCAGGAAGAGCCCAAATATTTCAAAATTATACTTCAACGTCTAGCTCTATAAATAGAAGAAGCTCTCGATCAGAAGAAGAGGACATCATCGAGAATATATACACTACACACACACTCCAGCAATCATCATACAAGCATTCGATCATCCAACAACAACAATTTAGTTACTTAGCAATTATCAGTTGTATCGTTCATTCATTCATTCAGTCATTCATTTCATTGTAATTATTTTCAAACAAAAGTAATAATAAGCGAACAGCTAGAGGTCGATTGCACACACTCGTGGTTTTTTACCTAAGATCATTTAACTGGATCAAGAGTTTTTCCTCGTCAACAAAATTCTGGTGTTGTTTTATTTTTCTGTTTTTTTTAGAATCTTATTGTTAATTTACATTGATTTGCTTTATCTTCAATGGTTTTCTTAATTACTCGAAGTATTTTTATCTCAAAAATCTTCTTAAAATTCTTTTTCACCAAAACTCTTAGTTTTTATTGTTATTGTTAAGAAAGTTTCCTTTTAATTGAAGATCCTTGAACACTAAACCCTACTTACAAATTTTTGGTTCTTAAATTGTCTAAAATGTTTTCTAAAATTATCTTACGTAATTTTTGACCAAAACAGCACACATATACAAACAAAAGATTGATTTCATTTAGCACTAAATAAGTAGCAGTTTACAAAATACCTATATGTACAAACTACTACTAAACTAAGACTAGTGCACTCAAAGACTTTTCATCACATCTATCATTGTCTACACCAAAACCTAAAAGCCCTAAAAATATCACCCGCCATGGAGGATATCATCTACAATGCTGGCATTGATATCGGGATACTTTTTCTTCAAGTAGTCCATGTCGTTCTTGGCATCCCTCAGTTCCTCACGAGCATGGTTGATCTCGTTATAGGTTTAAAGGATCTCTCCTCTTAGGGCCTGGAGATCATCACCCCATTTGTTGACAATATCGGTGGTGAGTTCTTGATGAGATGAGCAGATAGATTTGGACAACATGAAGCAAGAGAGGACGTCCGTAAGAAGTTTGGTATATAGCTTCGCTTGTTCTTCACATCATTGGATGATCTCTTCTATTGGATGATCTCTTCAAGATGCTGCAAAAATAAGAATGTTTAAAAGAAAAAAGGGGAAAGAAAAAATAACCTTTATAAAAAGTAGTAAATAAAAAATAAAGTTTTAGTTTGTTTTTCCAGACGGGAGCAGAAGATGAAGATTTCATTGTTAAAGATAAAAGTTTTTTGAAGTGGAAAGGAAAAAGTTTTGAAGATATTTTGAAAAAATGAAATATGAGATTTATGTGGAGACGGTTGACGGTAAAGGATTTAAATCGGCAGAGAGATAAGGGGTCATGGGGGACAAAGTGATAGGTTATATGTCTCATCATAGCCGAGTAAATTAATTTTACATAATGATCTGACTATTGCTCTGCAACGCGCCCTTGGATAATTAAAAATGATGGGATACGCAATAAAAGTCTAGTTACAAGACTAGTTAGGATGCTTCTAGTATACGATTGAGAAATTTATATTTAATTCATAAGAAGTTAAATATAAATTTGGGGAAAATTGTTTGGGGTCAGATTTTTTATAACTATGATCCTGATTGAAGATATTAATAACATATGATTTTATTGTACACAATAACGCTTTTATGTTTTGCAGGATACTAAACTAAGGATCATCATTCAGGATATTCAGGAATTAGCTAACGGTCGAAAATAAATGTCTACATTCATTCGGCCTATTGAGCAAGAAAATAATCGTGCAATCCCAAGGTTATCGCAACAAACTTCAAGAATAAACGTGTCAAGGAAGACTCAACGTCCACTTTTCTACTTCAGCACGTTGAATAATATCACACGGAAGATCCCAGATTTTTTGGATAGTTAGTTAGGAATTTACATTATAAATAAGAGGTGATTGATCGAGAATAGGATAACTGCTCTCACATTTGTATTCTCACACACAAACTCACTGCATACTTTCTTTCTTTTCGTTCATTAGCTTGATCAAATCACTCTCACCCTCATTAATTTGTAATCAACCAAAACAATAAAAGAACTAAGGAAGGGTTTTTCCTCGTCAACAAAATTCTGGTGTCGTTGTGCTTTTCTGTTTTTCTTTAAGATCCTAGTGTTAATTCGCAAGTGCTTTACTTTGATCTTCAACAGTTTTCTTAATTACTCAAAGTATTTTTGTCTCAAAGGCTTTCTCAAAACTCTTTTAGTTAAAACTCTTAGTTTTAGTCGTTATTATTAAGAAAACTATACTTTTAAATGAAGATCCCTGAACACCAAAGCCCACTTACAAATCTTCGGTTCTTGAGTTGTCTAAAATCCTTTTTAAAATTATCTTATGTAATTTTTGACCGAAACAATGGTAGACCTGCGATTAATGTGACTCAAGATTCTCAAAGTGGAAGCACAAGTGCATACTGTTTGGGGTAGAATTTCCACTACTAGGATCCTGAGTATATTTTACAGTTTAAGTTCTTTTATAATAACTTCGTAATGATGTATGAAATTAGAGGATCCTTGATCATGTGTTGGTAAATGTAGTCCTTAAATCAATGTTATCCAGATATATACGGATCTTGATATCTTCAAGACCTATGATCAAACTAACGAATATACGTCTAGTATATTAGATTTTATTTGCAGGAATTAGGTCAATGACACGTCTTATATTAAAAACGTGTCACAACGGCTAGTCTACCACTTCGTCTACAAGAATCGGGATTAAAAACATAATTACTTGAAGAAGAATAAGTTCTCAACGGTCATGCAAGTCAAGTCAGTGAAGAAGAGTAATTCAAGGAAGATCCCGAATATTTCGGAAATACAGTTCAACGTCTAGCTCTATAAATAGAAGGAAGATTGATCTGCACAAGGGACGAACATTCTCATCTGCACTCACACCTTTAAAACACTTATTCAGCAATCATCAACAACAACACTTTAGTTTATTAGCATTTCATAGTTCGTTCAATTATTCATTTCATTGTAATCGATCATTCATAAACAAATATCGTAATAAAAGAATAACCGGAGGGTCGATTGCATCCTCTCGGGATTTTTTACCTAAGATCACTTAACTGGATCAAGGGTTTTCCTCGTCAACAAAATTCTAGTGTCTTTACTTTTATTTGCAATTTCATTAAGCTTTTACGTTATTTTATTCTATTTTACATTATCTTCAACTGTTTTCTTATTTACTCAAAGTATTTCGATCTCAAAGATCTTCTCAAACTCGTTTTTAGTACAAACTCTGATTTTATTTATTTTTGATAAGAAAACTTTCCTTTTTATTTGAAGATCCTTGAACACCAAACCCTACTTAGAAATCTTCGGTTGATAATTAATCTAAAATCCTTTCTAAAATTATCTTAGGTAATTTTTGACGGAAACAATTTGGCGCCCACCGTGGGACAAAAAGGTGTTTTCGCCAGAAAAAGAATTCAGCACCATTAAACATTTAATTTTTTACATCGTCCTTAAAAAACATTTTTTCTACATTTTCGTCCAAAATCGTTGTCTAAAAATATGTCTAACTTATCTCAATGTTCTTTTTCTTTTGATTCAATGTACGATTATCCTTATGTAAAAGAAAGCTTAAGAAATCCTCTTGAGAATGCAAGATACTTAGTTGAACAAACTTTGAAGGGAAATACTGAAGGGATACCATCTGTAGATCCCTATTTAGCCATGATATGGAAGAGGTATTTTGATCGAATTGATGAAGCGATTTCTAGAATGAAAATCAAAAAGCAGATCCAAGATTCACATGAACCAGTAGCAAATTACGCAGCAAAACCAACACCCAAGAAGGAATCACTGTTGAAGGTTAAGAAGACTATCTTGAAGATTAAGCCACTTAACAAAATCCAGAGAGATTCAGGTATGAATAACGAAGGTAAGAACTTTAAAAAGTATTTACAATTTTCAGATTATCATTTTACCACTGATTTGTCTGGCCTTATAACCATAATGAAAGGTATGGGGGACAAGGTTAACTGGCCAAAAGCAATACCTAGAAAATTTCATACTAAAAGACATAAATGGTGTATTTTTCATGGAGTTTTTGGTCATGAAACTGAAAAGTGTGCGGCATTTAATTATGAAATATGAAGATTAACACAAAAAAGCTTATTAGACGAGATACTTCCTAACAAAAATTGGAAACTTAACAAAGAATGATTTCTAAGTAGGTACACCACAATACTAACTTGGGGTAATGAGTCATGACTAGCCATTAAGGCTGGCATGAATCATTAGCATGTGTTTTTGTTTGGATAATTACTTGCAGGATCCTGGCTAATGAAGATCATGAGTTGCTACCCAAGGTACAAGTCAAGACAACTTCTTACGAAGTTAGAATTCCATAATTAGGTTACAGTGGGTTGAACATTTCAATCCTGGGTTGAAGGGTACACCTTCCCAAACGCTGAGGTTTAACAGTACACCTCGTTTCGCCCGGGTCGCACGTTAAAAAGCTCTTAATTGTGGGAAGAACCTCACAATTAGGACTTGAACATAGGGTTGTTGACTTTTCAGTCAGCGCAAACAGGTTCGTGATCTTTACGATCATTCAAACGAGAATAGGGATAATATTTCTATTAGAGGAGTCAATGGTTAATAAAGGATAAATGGTTAAATTGCATCGTTGTTATTTGTTTTGATTAATGTTTTTTCACAGGAAATATAAAAGAAGTCAACCGAAAACAAGATCCCAGTAAGCATAATTATCAAGGAAAGGTATGATTTTCATTAATAGATTAGTGATTACAATGGGGATTAAGGAATAGGCTTCCTATTACAAGGATTACGGGAAGGGGGTTTAACATTAATTCCTAATCTAATTTCTTCGAGCGCTTCATTCTCACCAAAAATATGAGGATATTTGATTTTTAACCACCCCAAAAAGTTTTTCAAATTTCTAACCTCTTCCTTAGTGTTCTTAAGCTCTTCTTTCAAATTTGCCATCTCTCTTAGAGTTTTATTTATGGTATCTATAACTGAGTTGAGAAGTCGATTTGCATTATTAATTGTTTCGTCTTTGTAAGAGATCCCTGCTTCATAGGAATTAGATAATTTTTCGATAATCCGCAAAAGTAATATGAAAATTTTTAGAAAAATGAGAGAAGATCAAAATATATGATTAAGAAAAAGTACTTACTGAAATAGATTGATTCCTAAGTCTTTTTTGAGTTTTACGTCTTGAAGATGATTCATTTTCCATGGAATAGTTGTAGATGTTAATAGAAAAAGAAAAGATGATTTTAATATGTTCTCTAGGCATAAAGTCGTTTGTGTCAAACTTGGTAATCTTAGATATATAAATCCAACCGGAAAGATCAATCGATGCATTAAATGCTAAACATCAAATCGAAGCATCAGTAAAAACATTAATACATCGGGAAAAAGATAACATCGATTAGATATTTCTTGGAAGGTATATCATAAATGCAGGTTCATAAAAGCAAAGATATGAAAATTCAAAGTATCATGACTTAGGGAAGACTGACAGCATTTTCGGCAAAGAATAAAACAAAGGTACATTATTTAAAATAATTGCAAAGATTTTTTTATCTTGGTCTAATTTACTAGCAAACGCCTCTTTAGCAAACGATTCTTCTAACTTAGATAATGTGTTACTCCACTTGTTAACATCCCAATTAGGATTTCCAAAGCCCATAGTATTCGCCTCTGCTGCCATTAATAACTTAGCTTCTAGGACTTGAATGGCTGTATTCGTGTGAAATGCCCTGAGTAATGCTTCGTGTTCTGCATAATGCCATGCTATATTTTCATGTAGTTTAGATCTAGCCTTAGATGTCTCAGCAATCGCCTTGTCTAAAGCTTCTTTTCGTAGGATAGAAACTTTACTTAGACGAGCAATGGTTAGGTTCTTTTCTTTCATTCGATGTTCATAGCAATCAATCAATTGTTTTAACTTCTAAAATGAAAATAGGATTTATTAGAATGTAAAGAAAAATTCATAAATAGAAATAAAACAAGATATGCTTACCTGATCAAACTCTTCATTAACTGCATTAAATTGTTTATGAAAATTTTCATCGTTTTTGGGATTTGAAGATTTAGATTTGATAATAGGAATGTCAATAGGTTTAGAATGATTCATGACTAATAATAAATGAATAATAGCAAAAGAATAAGGGATATAAGTAGGCTGAGATCCCCAAATTATCTCAACCATATTTCAAAATAATTCCTAAATTACTGGGGACAGTTAGTAGAAATAAGATAGATAATATGTCATAAATCTAAAATGGCCAACATAAACCATTTTTTACACCACCACGACTAACCATTCCAGATTAGTCACCCCCCATCAGAATTGTTTTAAAGTACATACCACTCGCCTATGAAATAAACAAATTGTTCATGACATTTAAACATAAAAACATAGGATTAAGCTTCGTCCATATGCTCTTCAACCTGCTGCACATTCTGCTCCTTCACGATTTCCTCTTCCTTTTTCTCCTCATCCTCAGAAACTTCCACTGGCTTGTTTGAATCATATCTTTTGGTTGAGACTGTAGCATTGTCAGAGTCCTCACCTTTAGACTTAGATGAATCAGAATTCTTCTCCAACCATTCCACCTTATCTTTCCACTCTGTCACTGCCCATTTTTCGCTTTGCAAACCTTCTTGCTCTAATTCAGCAGCCATTGCAATCTTAGCTTGAAGAACGACACGAGTGGCAACATCCTTATATGCCAAACTCTGACGATCTAGGGCTTCCTTCACTTTTTCTTTGACGTTCTTTTCAGTTGTTTCTGCCCTTTCCCTATAATACTCACGACTCTTGACTGCATCAGCATAGCATTGTTTGGCTTTTGACAAATCAATTTTCAAACTTTTGATTTCCTTAACCATCAACTTCTTTTCTTCAGATATAGTGGCTACCTTATGATTCTCCTTAATAACTTTCTCTTGAATAGTTTTTAATAACTGAAAAAGGAAAATAATTAAAATGTGTTTTCAAACAAATAGATTAAAAGTCTCTGGATAAAAGTTTTACCATCGCAGCTTGCTCTAAAGCAGTGTTGATAGTTATATTAGCAGGAATCTGAGCAATAGGAGTAGGATGGGTAGACTGGGCCAAATTGCTAGCCTCAGGGTTTGGTGTTGAACGAGTAACTCTAGCCCGTTTAGATGACTTGGTAGTGTTATTTGCAAGAGTGGTCTTACCCTTGTTGATAGGTTCATGATTTATTGCTCCAATATTACCAATAATGTCTTGATACTCAAAAAGCTTATTTTCTGTATGGGTAAGGAATAAGTTAGAACCATTATTAGATTTATAGGAAAATCTTTTAAGACAAAGTACTTACCAGCCATAGGAACAATTTGGTTAGATATAGAGTTGCTAGGAGAATCTGGTAGAGCTCGAGAGGTTCTGAGTCCTGTTGGAAGATTCAATATTGCTGCGACCCTATCTTTCCCTGAGGCTTCACTGATTGGGAATTCTTCGAGATTAGTTGTAATATGACCAGTTACAAGAAATAATTACTAAACTACAATAAGAAAATAAGGAAGAAAAATGAATCCCTACCCTTTTCAGTCCAAGCAGTAGGCAGATAGAATTCTTTAGGAAGAGACTTTTTTGAAACAAAGAAAAATATACTTTTCCATGATGGGTTATTCTGAGTAACCCCCAAAGCCAATCTCTCATCTTTGCTAGGAGCCTTAAGCATATAGTAACCCGGACCAAAACTTTGCAAATTGTATGCTAGGGGAAGGTCTGAAATCTTAAAATTGATTTTCTTTTCCTTAACTAAATGGTCCAAAACATAAAGGGTTCTCCATAACATGGGCATGGCTTGTGGGTATGCTAACTTAGAAAACCTAAAAAACTATTCATATAATTTGGGGAAAGGGAATGATAATTTTAGGTTTTCAAAAGGAAATCCAGGGAAACAGACCCATAGATCTGACTGCATGTCTGAAGTAAGAGTAGGATCGAAGGCCCTAAACTTAGTATCTTTAGGGAAATAACCTTTAATCTTTTCGATATCACTGTCAGTAAATAAACATTTGCTAGGGTTTTTAGCTATAATTTACTCTGTAAATTAAACTTATCTTTAGGGAAGTCTTTACTTGTTTTAACTGATGAACGGGAAGAAGATAACCGAGGCATAATTTACTCTGTAAAATAAAGATGAAAGAAAGTTTGAAGAATGAAGAAGAAAATAACCTTTAGGGTTTGAAGATAATGGCCCGAGATAAGTGAGAAAAAAATATTGTCGATATGCATATAAGTGGTGGATAAAAGAGGGTAGTTGTAAAAGTTCCATCAATACACATTTTACCCCTGAATTTTTATAAACTGTCAAAAGTGAACTGTAAACTAAAAAACTTATCTTTATTTACAATGAAATATAAGTTTTGGGGACAATTGTTTGGGGTAGAATTTCCACTACTAGGATCCTGAGTATATTTTACAATTCAAGTCCTTTTATAATAACTTCGTAATGCTGTATGAATTTAAAGGATCCTTGATCCTATATTGGTAAATGTAGTCCTTAAATCAATGTTATCCAGATATATAAGGATCTTGATATCTTCAAGACCTGTGATCAAACGAATGAATATACGTCTAGTATATTAGATTTTATTTGCAGGAATTAAGTTAAAGACACGTCTTATATTAAAAACGTGCCACAACGGCTAGTCTACCACTTCGTCCACAAGAATCGGGATTGAAAACATAATTACTTGAAGAAGAATAAGTTCTCAACGGTCATGCAAGTCAAGTCAGCGAAGAAGAGTAATTCAAGGAAGATCCCGGATATTTCAGAAATACTATTCAACGTCTAGCTCTATAAATAGAAGGAAGATTGATCTGCACAAGGGACGAACATTCTCATCTGCAATCACACCTTTACAACACTTATTCAGCAATCATCAACAACAACACTTTAGTTTATTAGCATTTCATAGTTCGTTCAATTATTCATTTCATTGTAATCGATCATTCATAAACAAATATCGTAATAAAAGAATAACCGGAGGGTTGATTGCATCCTCTCGGGGTTTTTTACCTAAGATCACTTAACTGGATCAAGGGTTTTCCTCGTCAACAAAATTCTGGTGTCTTTACTTTTATTTGCAATTTCATTAAGCTTTTACGTTATACTATTCTATTTTACATTATCTTCAACTGTTTTCTTATTTACTCAAAGTATTTCGATCTCAAAGATCTTCTCAAACTCGTTTTTAGTACAAACTCTGATTTTATTTATTTTTGATAAGAAAACTTTCCTTTTTATTTGAAGATCCTTGAACACCAAACCTTACTTACAAATCTTCGGTTGATTATTAATCTAAAATCCTTTCTAAAATTATCTTAGGTAATTTTTGACCGAAACACATACCATAGTGAGGATGTTGATTTACAGAAAATCTCGTTTGACTCTGAGGGGAACATATGTCTTTTTCAAGCCAGAGTGACAGTTCAGGAAGCCGTGGATATCCTACCTCCAGTGCTAGTTCCATCATGCCTATAAGTGTCAAAAGTGCTAGTTCCACCATATCTCCAGTGGCAAATGGCTATGCTAACTCTTCGGGCTAAACGGTTCCTATCAAGAACAGGGCGAAAGGTCGTAGGTTCCAAGCTTGGCTTTGATAAGTCAAATGTAAAATATTGATGAGGCTAGCGTGACTTCTCAAGATTTCTAAAATGATGGAGTAGCACAAAATGCTTCCAACTCATGGCAACATAGAAACTATCCGATTCCTCATGATGATTATTCAAAAGGACTGATGGTTCGTCATCAAACGAGAAACAATGATCAGACATTTGTGTCTAATGCCTTTGTGGAAGAGACAAATGATGTTGGGTCTAATGTTGAAAATCTTGATAGTAACATTGCAGAGTGTGTCAACATAGCTGAGGCCATGACATCTGATATCTCAGCGGAAGTGGATGTAGATGATCTGGTTAGTCTCATGGCAAGGATGAATATTCCTGATGTGCAACATGACCTATTGAAAAGAGCCATCAGTATATGGTATGTCGATAGTGGTTGTTCAAGACTATGACAAGAGATAAATAATTACTGTCAAACTTTGTTGAAATATCGGGAGCTTATGTAAGCTTTGCAGGTCCTAAAGGTGGCTCAATTACCAGAGCAGGTGATGTCACAAATGGGAAAATAAAGCTTGAAAAGGTGAATTATGTTGAACAGTTGAATCACAATCTAATGAGTGTGTCTCAAATTTGTGAGAAAGGGAATCATGTTCACTTCACCAAAAAGGGAGCACTTATCCTAAAACCTGGATATGTAATTCCGGAAGAGTGGATTCTGTTGAGGGCCCCAAGGAAAAGAGATATACATGCATTGGCATTAGGTATCTCAAATCCTGAGATTGAGACTACATGTCTTTTGTCTCAAGCCTCTGAGTCAGACTCTTTACTGTGGCATAGAATAATGGCACATCTTCATTTTTGAAAAATGAATTGCGTCACCAAACATGGGCTGGTGGAAGGTGTTCCATTAAAGAGATACGAAACTGAGGATAAATATGTTCCATGCAAAAAGGGCAAACAACACAAAATTAACCACAAGTCCATGTCTCAAAATTCTGTTGTTGCTCCTTTTGAACTCCTTCACATGGATTTATTTAGTCCAGTGAATGTGAGAAGTATCAGAGGGATGTATTACTGTTTAGTTGTCACATGATTTTTCAAGATTTTCTTGGGTGTTTTTCCTTACTTCAAAGGATGAGACATATCAAATACTAGTACATTTCTTTGCGAAAGTGGAAAATGTCTATAACACAAGAATTAAGAAACTTTGTAGTTACAATGGAACAAAGTTCAAGAATAAGATGATGGAGTTTTATTGTCTTAGCAAGGGCATTGAGAAGCAATTTAGTGCTCCGTATCAACCTCAGCACAATGGAGTTGTAGAGCGAAAGAATAGAGAACACTAATTGAGGCTGCACGAACAATTTTGGCTGACTTTAAGCTTCCTACCTTATTCTGGGGTGAAGCTATAAGAACCGCATGTTATGTACCAACAGGGTTCTCACGGTTAAACAGTTTAACAAAACATGTTATGAACCGTTACACGATAGAAAACCAAATTTGAGTCATTTGCAACCATTTGGTGTTACTTTCCTAAAAGTTCAACCAAACTTAGCAAAGTTTGATGAAAAAGTGTATGAGGGATACTTTCTTGGATATGTTCCAGGAACACCAAATCATCGTGTTTATAACAAAGTAACTGGTAAAGTTGACATTGCATACAATGTTGAGATTACCAGCTGCTCACCCGGAATACACTCAGGTCCTGATAAAATGTTCAATTATGAAGACCCTTTTAGTTTCTTTGGTCCCTCTATGATATTGTGGTCATCCGTGATGATGATGTTTTTGCTTCACCATCATACGGAAGACCTATATCTAATGAAATCTCTGAAGAAAGACGAAGACAACAGGACTCTGAGCAAGAAGTTATCTCAAGAAGATCTGATGAACAAGTGGTTCAAGATGCTTCGATTGAGAACACTTCTAGACACATTGCAACAGAGGGGCATCCCTCAGTTCAAACTGAGATAGAGATTTCCACCAAATTCGGAGGAAATCTTGATGTAGATCGGGTTGCACAAAAACACATTACAAAGGCTCATCCTATAGAAAATATCTTGGGAGATCCTAGCGTTGGTGTTAGAACTAGGAACAGTCTCCAGGAAAGTACAAGTCTTTTTGCTAGTATCAATGATACGGGTATACTAGAAACATGTAAGTACAGTTGCTTTATCTCTCAAGTGGAACCAAAAAATGTGGAAATGGCACTAAAGGAACCATCTTGGGTGGATGTAATGCAAGAAGAGTTAGATCAATTCAGAAAACTAAAGGTTTGCGAATTGGTCGACTTGTTGTTCAAGGATTTGCACAACAAGATGGATTAGATTACACTGAAGTATTTGCACCGGTGGCTAGAATTGAGGCAATTAGGTTGTTTCTAGCTTTTGCATCCTTTAAAGGTTTTAAAGTTTACCAATTGAATGTAAAGAGTGCATTTCTCTACGATAAAGTATAGGAGTTGGTGTACGTGTCTCAACCTCCTGGTTTTACTGATCCCGATTATCCTGATAGAGCATATAACTTGGATAAAGCTTTATATGGTCTTCATCTAGCACCCAGAGCCAGGTACGATACACTATCCACACATCTGGTGGAGAATGGATTCGTAAGGGGTCAGATTGATAGCACATTGTTCACAAAATGGAAAGGTGATGACTTCTTACTGGTACAAATTTACGTTGATGACATTATATTTGGTGCGTCGGACAAAAACATGTGCTAAGAGTTTGAAGAAATCATAAAAAGCAAATTCTAAATGAGCTCAATGGGAGAAATGAACTTCTTTTTTGGGTTACAAGTTGAACAGAGAATGGAATGAATTTTTATTCATCAAACCAAATACGTCTATGACATACTTAAAAAATTTGGTATGAATGATGCCTCTAAAGGAAAGTGATGGCCAGGGCTTTAAGGGTTAACTAGTCTTCCTTAATTCCCCTAACCTGCATATTACGTGAGTAAGAAACCCCCTCTTCCCTCTCAAATCGATTCTCCATCCAAATCACTCTGTTTCTAGGTGTTTTGAGCAAGTTTTGTTAAAATCTCTCATCCTCTTTATCATCTACAGGTAATATAGGTGATTTTTCTTTGATTTGTGATCTTATGAGTCGATCATATGGATCATGTTCCTGGTCTTAGGGTTGGGATGAGATAATCACAATTTCGTTACCAACTTTGAGTCATTCGGGTGATCAATTGAGTGGGTAATGTTTGTGTTTAATTAAGGAATCAATTGATGGATTAAAGTCATCAATTGTATCATAAAAGATGTTAATCGTACGTCTCCAGGTCCTTAATGAGTGATAAGGCCGTAAAGGGTTTGAAAAAACAAAGTTTTGTTCGAAGCTACAGTATATGAGACTCATACAAGGGGATGAGACTTATAAACAGGTAATTGTCGATTATGTTTTCCCATTGTTTACTAATATGAGACTCATAAAAGGGTATGAGACTCATGACCTAAACAAGTTCAATTTATGTTTTTTCTTTTGCAATTATGAGACTCATAAAAAGGTATATGACTCATAAACTGTTCATGGTCGATTTTGGCTTGCTACTATCCGCACATATGCGACTCATGGCTGCTGCATGAGACTCATAAGTGTCTTTCCAAACTTTTAAGGTTTCAAATAAGTATTAAGTGACAAACAAGTATCCATATGACTCATGAAGGTCCTATAAGTCAATAAATCCTCGTTTATGTTAGTTTATTTATTCAATACTCATTATAGGTAGTCGGGAACACTTGACAAGCTCGGTAACATTAGTTATCATATATTGTTTGATTCCTAGAAGTAAGATAACTTTTTTTGTCACCTGATGGCACAAAAAAACATGTATTTATAAGTTAAACTTCCGTATGCATGTTTATATGATTATGGGCAATTATGGGAGGTTAATAGGGGATACGATGCTTACCGTTAATGATGTATGACATGCTTATGCAGGTTGCAAAGGCATGAGGTAAGTGCATATGTTATGAAAGGATAAAATGTTTATGCTATGTGATTATAAAAAGATGAAGTGATTATGTTATATGTTTGTATGCATGGCTTGAACACCTAGCCACTAGACATATGATTAGGATTCAGCAGCAGAACTTGAACGACATCACTGAGTGGTTAATTTTTATTTTTTTTTGCATGATATGTATTTCTACATATATAAAATCAGCTCCACATAGTATTATATATTAAATTGACCACAAAATCACTTCAAAAGTTGACAAACAGTGCCACAAAGTGTTATTCAAAATGAAATATGAATTTGATATCAAATCAAAACCACTTAAAAAGTTACAACTGAGTGCCACAAAATGTTACACAAAACAAATTATGAAATGTTACAAATAAAAATTATCACAACAAATATATAAACTATGTGATATTCCTAATCATCTAATACATACTCTAATATATATATATATATATATTATGTATATATTTGAGTTAGTAAACAGTAGGACATTAGATAATATTAATAATCAATCATTATATAAAAGACAATCAATAATTTATGGCAATCAATAGACAATAATATGAATAATTAGAAAAAAACCATTAGAATTCTTGAAATTAAGAATTATGGCCTTATGGGCTTAGTGTGTACTCTGATTCCTTGAAAAATTACAAATCCAATAATCCAATAGTGTTTAAAAAGCCTTTAATTTCTATTTTATTTCTATTTGAAAGAATTCATCTGTTAAGAATAAAGATGTTTGTGATTTGAGGTTTTAGGTTTTCTACAAATATCATTTGTATCTGACTTTCTAAGGTGGTAAAATCACACAAATTTTTTTTTTTAACTTTTAAATAATATATAGTTGCTAGATAAGGCTCAAAAATTTGGAGGGACCATTACCCTCTTTGGCTCTTATTATCTTCCGCCCCTATGCACGTTTAAGGGCCCTAAAATAAAGAAAGTTTAGGTGAAAGTGTAGCCTAAGCAAATATAATAAAGAAGTCTCGAGCAAAAAGGTAAAGTCTTGTGTTAAGGTTAATCCGTGCTTGTTCCAAGAAGCTAGTGCGTACGTGGCCACGTGGTTTGGGAATCATGATACCTCCTGTGGCATAGTTATGTTTGACTATTCCCGGTAGAGTAACTAACAACCATTGCATAAAGGCATAAACGGTTTATTCAGTTTGGATTAACTTTGTTATTTCTTAACGACGTCAATGGACCACCTTATGGTTTACCCATCATGTCGGGTGTGAGGACTCCATTTATGGTCTATGACCGCCTGCACATAAACCCCACATCCCTATGTAAGTGGCCTAAGTTACTTAGTCTACGTCTAGGCAAAGAAATAAAGTTAAGAAAAGAATGAAAAAAAAGAAAGTAGGCACCTAAGGTATAAGATGATCCTAATGTGATATGATTACGTGTATAATGAATGTATGTGATATTAACATTAAAAGATTATTTTGTTAATATATTAAGAAATGACAAATGTTTTCAAATTCATGTTATCTTACATAGCTAATTTATTAGCTAACACTTGCTATTTTGAAAATGTTGTGCCTTCAGGATAAGCAAGCTTGAGCTAGGAAAGGATTAGCTCGGTCAGACGGGTAGAAGTAATAAAGAAGATAACATTAGTGTCCTTAATGCTTAAACTTCACCTTTAGCCTTATGTTTTGACTATTTTATTTATGATTTATGATGCATGTAATAATGATGGCATTTATGTTGGTGCCATAACTTGGATTTCATTTATATTGTTTTGATGATGCACTTGGTAAAACCATTTTATGAAAGGTACCATCTGATTACAGATGAGGCAGTTTTTAAGTGATATTTTCTGCTACGTTTTAAATGGCGCCGTTTGACAAAGTTTTTGAAAATCCAGGTTTTTAAATGACGGGTGTTACATGGATGATCCATGGCGTATTTGGCGGGGTAAACCTTCGGGTTGGCAGCCATGGCGTCTCCGACTTCTGAAATTCCCGACCCCCAAATTATGAGCATAAGTATAATTTTTTTTTTATTAAAAATGGTCACTTTTTTTCATCTTTTTCAACAACCTTTAACTTTTTCTGACATTGGCATTTTGGCAAGAATTGACAAGTTTTGTTGCACTACATCATGTGTTTTGGTAAGTTTTGGCTAGTTTTTGGCAAAAACATGTGACGCATTTTGATTTGCCGAAATGTTAGGTCGAAAATCGACCAAGTAAGATATGTTCAAAATAGTTGAAGTTCAGTGAAGAAAGCTTGCTCAGGATTCTGAAGGCATTCAGAATAAAGTTCACTCAAGCTTCACTTCAGACTCAGAATCAACCAACACTGAAGACGTTCAGACTAAGTCAAAGATTGAAGACTGAAGAAGAAGATCATCTCAGAAGCAGAGCTCAGAGAAGATCTTACCTGATTGAAGAAGCTGAAGAGGCTCAGTGAAAAAGTATTTACAACATTTTTTCACTGATTACGAGGAAAGTCTTTTTGCAGCTTTAACTACCTTTACCCGGTTTATTACCTTATACCTGGGATTGGGAAAGTTTTAGCAAAAGGTTGGGAATAAAGTATGTCAAGTCACATCAAAGAAACTTACATACTTTACCTTAAACAAGCATGCTATGGATTTGTCCCACAAATCCATAAATTCATCCAACCATATTTGTACGGCATATTGCCATGTCATCAAGACATGTTTGCCTATAAATATAAGACTTCTCACACTTGCAAAAATGCTTGGAACTTTGGCAATTGCAACATGTGATATTACTCTAAGTATTCTTACAAGTAATTCCTTGTCGCATAGATCATTTGTATTTCTAGGGTTGTTTAGATATTTTCACAAGTGTGATTATCTTTGTTCTGCAACAACTCTTGTATTTTGTTTATAGAAATAAATTAAATACATTGAAAAATACATCTCGACTCATTGCCATAATACTTGAATGTAATTAGTATTTATATAGTTTCAAGCACTTGCTCTTTATTGTTCATATTCATATCTGGATCATGGTTCATAACTAGTCTTTATCTAGATTCGAACCATTTGCCAGTCCGGTTACTTGATCTACTTGTGTTTATTGTTAACCTATCTTGTATCTTGTTATATCCTGTTCTCGTTGTACATCTTGTGTAGTTGGAATCATATTTGGTATTAGAGCCTCACAGGTTAAATCATTAAATTGTTATAACTGTTTTGATCCTACAAGATGTCTGGAACTGAACAACCAAACCCAAACCCAAATGGTAATCCTAAGCTAAATGTCAATATGAATCAAAATCCACCACCTCCACCACCAGTTCAACCCAGTGTTCATGTTCACTTTCCAAACAATCCGGTACCTAAATTTAATGGAAATAGTGACACATTCATTACTTGGAAGGCATGTATGCTCAAGTACATCGCTGGAGTTGAAAGACACTTGACCACCATTCTTGTAGAAGGTCCTTATGTTCCCATGAATGCATCAACTATTGTTTTTAACCAAGATGGGACCCCTAGGTTAACACCCAGGGAGAAAGATCATTGGTCAGAGGACGACCATCGTTTGGCTGACCTAGATTCCAAATTACAAAATATGATTCTCTTTGCTGTCCCAGAAAGTTTAAAACCCACTCTTGTTTTACTTGATAGTTCTAAGTTGATGTGGGAAGAGTTGTTAACACAGTTTGAAAGAACAAAGGAAACCATCACCACAAGAAAAGTTTCTTTGAATAAAAAATATGAAGCATTTTTTGCATTACCAAATGAATCTCTAACTGAAACATATCTTAGATTTATAAATTTGGTCAATCATTTAAAAGCTCTTGGTGTTACAAAAGACAAAGAAATTTTACTTGAAAAGTTTTGTGATATATTACCTTCTAAATGGGAGAATTTGATCATGGTATTAAGGAAAGGTAAAACCCTTCACAGTCACACTCTGGCCTCCTTGTATGGTGCCTTCAGATACACTGAGGAGAATAAAGCTGAGAGAGCTGTGGCTGAGCAAGATGCAAAGAATCATACTTCAACCAGTTCTGCATTGGTTCATTATTCTGAACCACAAGATACTGCCCTACTATCTTCTGAGAGTGATCAGTCTGACTCTGTGAAGAAGATGGTAGCTGAGTTAATGAAAACTAGTATTTCTGATTATGCATCACATGAATGTGATGAGGATGATAATGATGACCTTGTTGCTATGATTGCCAAAACTTTTAATCGTTTTAAATTTAAATCAAAGAGATATGGCAAACAATTTTCTTCAAATAATACTGTCGATAAGTCTAATTTAGAATGTTTTAAATGTGGAAAGAAAGGACATTTTATGAAGGAATGCAGATCATCACAACCCTCCTCATCACACAATGCCCCTAACCATTCTATTTTTCAGAAGCCTGATGATGGGTACAAAGTGAAGTACAAAAAGCTGAAAGCCCACCTGGCGATGATGGCTCAGGAAGAATCCAATAAGAATAGCTGCATGGTGGCAGACACTGAAAAATGGGAGGATTCTGACATGTCATCTGATGATGAAGAAGGAGTAAGGGATATGTATTTCATGGCTCGTGAAGATCATGGTCATGTTGTCAAATCTGATGTTGAATCTGGTCGTTGGGTGGACATCATCATGAAGAAGGTTAGTACATTCGGTTTTGAGAAGAATGAAGAACAAAAACTCGATCTTTTGGTTCTTATAGAGGCCGACATAACTTATGTTGAAACTGTGTGTTCAGAGAGTATAAAAATGTTTGAAATAAATTCTTCTGAACTGAACGCCAGTCAGGCCAAATTAAAAGAACTGAAAGATGTTCAGTTGGCCTTGAAAAGTTATCAATCTCTGGTTTCCAAACTTGAGTTGGAAAAGGAAGAACTAAAAATTATTTTGGAAAAAGAACAGAAAATAATTAAATCTTGGATGAAATCACCTTTTCCTGAAGCTGCCATTAAGAAAACTTTTGAAAATCAAAGAATCGCTTATGGCACTGGTGATCTTCATCTTGCATCCGTAATAACTAATTTGGATGCACTTCCTAAAGAAATGAGACCAGAGATCATTTTTAAAGATCTTGGAAAATCAAAAGTGATAACTGATCAAAACCAGGAACAACCTGAGGACAAATCTGAAGCATGTCAGACTAGTGCTTTAGACAAGAAAGCTAAATCCAAGAAGCCTTCCCCTCAGTCTTCAAATAAGGTTCCTAAGAACCTTGAGAAGAAGAAAAATGTGATCCCTACTGAGCCTTCTTCCTCAGATTCTGGTAGAGCTCAGGTGTCTAATTCAGAGTCTATTTTGTTAAGGATTGAAAGTCAATTTCAAAATTTGGCTAGACAAGTGCAGAGTTGTAATGCACGTTTAAGAAATGTTGAAAGCACTCCCTAAAATCCTAAACAAAACCCAAAACCTTTTTCAAAGAAAATCAAACAAGAAAAGCAAAAATCTGAGAAGAAAAAGGTTTCTGAAGTCATCAAACCAACTGTTTTTGTGTCATCTAAAATTGTGACTGAAATTCCCTTTGATCCTTCTGTCCCTTACGTACCAAAGAAATCTGAGGCTATTCAGGGAAAGCCCAGTGAACCCATCAAGAGATGGGTTCCCAAAAAGAACTAATCTTTGTGTATGTGCAGGGTGACCACAAAAAGAACACTTGGTTTCTTGATAGTGCTGCTGGCAGAACCATGACTTGTCACAAAACCCTGCTAGAGGAATATAGGGTGCAAGAGGGGCCCTCAATAACTTTTGGTAATGATGAAAACGGACAAACTGAGGGATATGGTGTTGTGAACAATGGACAAGTCAAATTCACTAAAGTTGCACATGTGAATGGTTTGAAATATAACCTGATCAGTGTCAGCCAACTTTGTGATGATGGCTTTAAGGTTTTATTTGATATTTCACAAGGCACCATATTCAACAGAGATTGGAAGGTAGTAATGATTGCACCAAGAAAGGGAAACATTTATGTTGTAGACATGAACTACTTCTGAACAATGTTTCTACACAAAGGAAGATGAGGACACCAACTGGTTGTGGCACAAAAGGTTTTCCCATCTCAATTTCAAAAATAATAATAAGTTATCAAGAAAAGAACTTGCTGATGGGATACCAGCCATGTCTTTCAAAAAAGACAAGCCATGTCTAGGGTGTGAAATGGGAAAGAAGAAGAGATTATCCTTCAAGACCAAGCAAAATTTCAGCATCACTGAACCACTTCATATGCTTCATATGGATCTTTTTGGTCCTGTGAATGTTCAGACAATAGCGGGGAAGAAGTACACTCTGGTTGTAGTCGATGAATATTCAAGATACTGTTGGGTGATCTTCCTCAAAAATAAAAGTGAAGCTGCTGCTGAAATCATTGCCCTCATCAAACAGATTGAACTCAAGCACAAGCAAAAAGTACGTCAGCTCAGAAGTGACAATGGCACTGAATTCAGAAATTCCACTCTGGAAACCTTCTGCACTAACACTGGCATATCTCAGAACTTTTCCTCAGCACACACACCAGAGCAAAATGGTGTTGTAGAAAGAAAGAATCGTACGCTGATAGAAGCTGCTAGAAGTATGTTGAATGAATTAGGTCTTCCAAAATGATTTTGGGCTGAAGCTGTTGCAACTGCTTGCTACACCCAGAATCGTTCAATTTATGTTAAAAGACATAAGAAGACTGCCTATGAAGTGCTCAGAAATAGAAAGCCTAATATTGGATATTTCCATGTTTTTGGATGTCCAGTATATATTCTGAATGATTCCAGCAAATTGGGCAAATTTGATGCCAAAGCTGATGAAGGCTACTTCTTAGGATATTCAACAATTCGCAAGGCCTTTAGAGTCTATAACAAAAGACTTGAAAAGGTTGATGAGTCAATTCATGTTACCTTTGATGAATCAAATTCTGCAATCTTTAATAAACTAGTCTCTGAACCACCTTCAGAAGGTCCTATCAGTTTTGGTGAATCTGATCACAATGACAAATTTGATCGGTCACCTGAACATGTTTCTGATCATTCCAGTTCAGAACCAGTTACAAGTCAGCAAAGTAACATTCCATTTTATCCTTCGGTCACATTCAAACTACCCTCTGAATTGACTATTGGATCAGATGTGCGTGCTGCTCCTTAGATATCAGTATCCCTTGAATTACCTCAGAATGAAGAATTTCATGATGCAAATCGTGATTTACAAGATGATGAAGATGATGAATCTGAAATAGTCTACTCTGAACCATCTCTTGAAGTAAGCCAGAGGAGTTCCTGCACTGATATGATTATTCATCCTGGTCATTACTCTAAATGGACTCGCTCACATCCAATTGATCAAGTGATTGGCGATCCAAGTAGAGGGGTTCAGACCAGAAGAGCCACAAGCGATCAATGCTTCAGCTTCTTATCACTGATAGAACCGAAGAAGATTGACAAGGCTTTGAAAGATCCAAGTTGGGTTGAAGCCATGCAAGAAGAGCTTAACCAATTTGAAAGGAACAATGTTTGGGAGCTTGTTCCATGCCCCCCCAATCTGAAGAAAGAACCAATTGGGATAAGATGGGTCTTTCGAAATAAGGTAGATGAAGATGGTCATGTAATCAGAAACAAGGCCAGACTTGTTGCAAAGGGTTATGCACAAGAAGAAGGAGTTGATTTTGATGAGACTTTTGCACCAGTGGCCAGACTTGAAGCTATCAGAATATTCTTAGCATTTGCAGCTCATCATGAGTTCAAAGTCTACCAAATGGATGTCAAAAGTGCATTTCTGAATGGAGAGCTAGAAGAAGTTGTGTATGTGTATCAACCACCAGGATTCGAAAGCAAGGAAAAACCTCACTGGGTGTATAGACTGAACAAAGCTTTATATGGTCTGAGACAAGCACCTAGAGCCTGGTATGATACTCTTACTCGACATCTTTTAGATAATGGTTTTCATAGAGGTGCAATAGATAACACTTTATTCATCTTGCATGAGAAAAGTGATATCTTACTTGTACAAGTATATGTTGATGATATTGTGTTTGGTTCTACAAATAAAAAATTGTGTGACAAGTTTTCAAAAATAATGTCTTCTGAGTATGAAATGAGTATGATGGGTGAGTTGACATATTTTCTGGGTCTTCAAGTGAAACAAACCAGTGATGGTATTTTTATTAATCAAGAAAAATAGGTCAAAGATTTATTAAAGAAATATCAATTTGATTAAGTTTCATCTAAAGATACTCCAATTTCTGCACCATTAACTTGGACTCAGACCCTAATGGAAAACCTGTCGATTCCACAAAGTATCGTGGTATGGTGGGATCATTTAATGTACTTAACTGCAAGTAGACCAGACATAATGTTTGCAACATGTCTTTGTGCACGATTTCAATCTGATCCCAGAGAAGCACACCAGAATGCAGTAAAAAGGATTTTTCGATACCTAAAAGGTGTCCCCAGACTAGGTCTTTGGTTTCCCAAAGGCTCAAGCCTAGATCTTATGGGCTATTCAGATTCTGATCATGCAGGTTGTAAGATAGATAGGAAAAGTACCACAGGTGGGTGTCATTTCCTTGGTGGCAAATTGGTTAGTTGGACAAGCAAGAAGCAAACTGCAGTATCATTATCCACTGCTGAAGCTGAGTACATTTCTGCAGCAAGTTGTTGTGCTCAGATCTTATGGATGAAGAACCAACTAACTGATTATGGTGTTAAGTATACCAGAACGCCAATATTTTGTGATAACACAAGTGCCATTGCAATATCTCACAATCCTGTCATGCACTCTAAAACCAAGCATATTGATCTCAGGTACCATTTCATTCGTGATCATATTTTAAAAGGTGATATTGAAATTCATTTCATTCCCACTGACAAACAACTAGCTGATGTGTTTACAAAACCTTTAGATGTCAAAACTTTTAAACATCTCATCAGCGAGTTGAGAATGCTAAATCCTGTGTAGCATTTCAAGGGGAATAGGCAAAAATGTTTTTACAAGAAAAGGAAAAAAAAATTTTTTTTTTTTTTTGAGGGAGAATTTTTGCCTCAGAAAATATCTTGTTTGAAATGATTTAGAAACTGAAAGACTTCAGAATTTCAGAAAATGAGAAGGTTCAGATTGCACTTCCTTAACCTTTCTCAGAACTTTAAATTATTTAATCTGAAGTTCATCAAAACCTTTTATTACACAATGGATACCTAGCTGGCAAGTAGACACGTGATTTTTACTATTCCAGGATACCTTTTTGCTGACGTGTCATACCACTTGCGCCGTAAAGAAAAATGATCATTACTTTTGCATTAAAAACAGTTGAATATTTTTCGAAAAAGTGGGGTCATGGCCGTTGTCACCCAAAATTATTTCGGATTTCAAACCCGATCAAAATTACTTTCAATAAGATATCATTATATTTTATTGGGTTTGAATTTCAAAATCATTTTATTTATTTTCTTTGAAAAATCCTTTCGTATTCCTTTGAAAATGTAAAACCTTTTTCCCAAAATCATTCCATCATTTGTTTCATTTTTCATTTACTCCTAATCATATTTCTCTCTCATTCTCTCAACACTCAATCTCTTTCCTTCATAATTTTCCAAACCCTAAATTCCTTCAAACACTTTCATCTTCATCTTCTTTCTTTAACAAAACTCAATGGCTACATCCGTAAAAGAACCCAAAACACTTATTGGCTTTGAATATTCTCCCCCAAAATCTGTAGTTAAACCCAGTTCCCAATGGCCAAAGGATTTCGAATCCAAAACCATACGGTTTAACATGAACAACTATAAGGTAGCCTTAAATGCCAAATCTGAAGGGTTGATGGGCAGGTTAAACGCTTTCCTTCAACGTTGCCCCATCTCCTACGCCCTAACTGCTGATCCAGAGCAGTTGTACCATAGGTATTTGTTGGAGTTTTGGTACACTGCAGAAGTTGCAAAAGATGACAAGTCAATTGCCTTCACATTGAAAGAGGGCACGGTGAAGTGTGTTTTGACACTTGAAGGCTTCAGGGAGGCACTCCGATTAAACTATTTGCCTCCCAACACTCCTTATGAAAAAAGAAGAAAAGGAGTAAATTTTAGAGAAGTGTTGTTGGTAACTGGCCATAACCAGATTGTGGATGATGATGGCAACCTGAAAACATCCGACCACATCTTCATTGCTGGGTTCAAAAGTTGTTGGAGATATTTCTTGACACAGATTGTAGAGTGTCTAGGAGGAAATAGTGGTGGCTTGGATCAGATCTCCTTGATCCAAGTTGAGATGGGTTAGTATCTATGGCATGGGATGAAGGTAGATTTTGCCGAGATGCTTTTTTCTCAGTTGTTGACGAAGTTGAAGGGGAAGAGGAGCATTCATATTGCCTTCCCAAGATTTTTAAGTTTATGTTTTCTTGCTATTCTGGGAGAAGGATACTCTGACATCCTTCAGGAGAGCTCTCAGACGGAATTTTGTAAAGACCTCTCCAAGCTTCCTGAGTCTGAGGACGAACCTAAGCTTTCCCCTGCAATGCTTCAGGTACTTGGTAACAATGTTAAAACTGACGCAGCACGACCGGCTGGCTTAGAAAGATCACTGGGCGGGTCACAAAAGAATGTGAGACCCACCAGTCAATCTAGTGGCAAAATGTTACACTTGTTTAAACCCAAAACAAGTTCTACCCTGCCACCTTCATCTTCCACTGACCAACCTGAGGATCTCCCAAAAGACTCCTCAGGATCTCCAAAGGGTTTATTAAAACTGCGTCCTTTTAGGCCATCCTTACAACCCAAGGATATTAGTACCCAAGCTCAGCCTTCTGAGACCTCAAAACAGGTTTCAGAAGAAGGTCAAATGGGAAACTTGCAAGCAACCATCTCCAAAACTTTTTTAGGAGGAGATGGTGAAGATATTAGTGTGTCAGCCCAACACACATTAGAAGTTGACTCTGCACATGCACCCCCTGTAACTTCACAAATCTTACACTCTTTGCATGCACAAACTTTTGATATTTCTCAGGTGATACCCAGAGAGATGGAGGTTTCAACTTCTGCAGCCAATGAAGAGACTCTTGGATCCAACACAAGGGTTACTTAGGCACAACTGGTATCGACTGAAGTAGTTCCACCTTTGACCAGTGACGATGCAACTGCTGAAGCAGCTGCTGAACTGGGTGATGGCTTGGATTCTAGGAATCAAGACCAGAGCATATCTGACCAGATTGTAAATATATGGGATGACGATGAGCTTCCTGAGGGAAACCTCAAAGATTTTGAGTTTGATGAGGACTTATTGAGGGGAATCATTCGGATTCTGAGCCAACCCTCAACCTCATTGATGAACCTCTTCTTGAACAACAACAACAACAACAACAAAACATCCCACTCATTCCTCAAAATGTTGTCGATCTTGATCCACCTTATCAACCACCACCAATTTCACATCAACATCCCTTGTTTCCCCAAGGCACAACACCAGCATATGTCACCTCCACTGTTTTTCAACCACCACTTCAATTTCTTCACCCTCAAATTCATGATGTTCCACCAAGGAGGACTTATGATCTGCCAGAAGATCAAGAAAAGGAATTGGATTCTGAGACCGAGTCTGATGGTCCCTCAAAAAGGATATTGGAGAAAACTCTGGCAGGCATCAAGACAACTCCCTTTGTTGCTTCAGCTTCCACTTCATCTGCTGCACCTCTGAGCATGGAAGCTCAGCTAAAGAAGTCACAAACCGAAGTCCAAAACCTACTTATTCAGGTTGAGGGCTTATCTAAATCTCTGGCTGCCAACACCATGTCCCTGGCCGATCTGAAAGGTGCCCAGGTTGCTATGGGTACTAAATTTACCAAAGTTGCAGTTAATGAGAGCTTGGTGGTTGGGAAGTTACATGAATTGGTATCGGCATGTAATGGTTTGAGTAGGGTTATTAGTGAAGCTTTCAAGGTGAACAAGAGGGATGTGCAGAGTTCAGTTGTTGAGAATCTGCAATCCTGGATTCAAATGATTCAAAGATCATTCTTTTCTGTTGAAAAAGAAGTGTGGATGAGAAGGTACTTGGTGAAAATATTAGTGAAAAGGTGTCTGAGAAACTGAAATCTGTAATCACTCAGGATCTCATCTCTCATATTTCAGTGTCGGTTTCAGAGAAAGTTGAAGAGAAGGTCAGGTTGCTGGTTTCTGAGCTCTCAAAAGAAACATCTGACAAGGTTGACAAAGCCATCTCTGAAATGAAGACCTCAGTGTCAACTCTTGATCAATCTGTTCAGAACTAGTCAAAGCAACTGGATGAAATCTTGGCCTTGCTCAAGAAAGAGCCTGAAGTTGTTGCCCCCCCCCCCTCTGGTGCTTTATCTGAAGAAGAAAGGGGACTACTGAAGGAAGTCTTGGAGTATGAGAAGCTGAACCTGAACTCTACCTTCAGATTAAGAGCTCAATTTGCCACCATGTCTAAAGGCATTTCTGATAGTATTACATAGCAGAATTGGGAACCTCTGCAGGGCATGCAGAAGGCCATTGAATTATATGCTAAGATGCCTGCTGAGATTCCCAAAGGGGGAAGTGATGTGCCAATTGGTCTGCTTGCCAGCTCTCAAGAATTAATTGAAGCGACCAAGAGGCAATCTGAGTATGAGGGGGAACAACTGAAGAAACAATCTAGAACCCCAACCATCTGAACAAGCGAAGAAAGACAAAGGTAAAGCTCAGATGGTTGAGGAACCAAAGAAGAAGGGGACTAAGGATTCTGGTTTTGAAAATGTTGATGAGCATAGTTATCCATTATCGGATTTGGGTGATGATCAGAAAAAGTTGGAAGCCCTTCAAAGACAAGTCTCCAACCAGTTTATTATGTGAAGAGAAACTAAAGAAAAAGAAAGGGCCCAACACTTGGCAATGGGTACCATTGATTTGGTAGATGTTGTAGCTCTTGGTCTTACTAAGGAAAGATATCAAAAGATCAAAGATGATGCAAGAGTGCAGAAGGCCTTGGAAGAAATGGCCGAGTATGAATATGGGGTGAAGTATTCTCCCTTAGATAAAAAGCTGGACCATCTCACTTTCAAATTGTCTATTGAAGATCTGGTGAAGAATAGGAAGAAAGAGATGGAGATCAAGAGAAAAGAAATTATGGCCAGTGTTCTGAAGGTTGAGAAGGATATTTGTAGGCCACCTCAGAAGCCCAAACTAACTGGCCCAAGGTCTACAAGAAAACATGCTCGAGATTCTGACCTCTCTACATTCATACCTATTTCTAAAGAAGTTGCTCAGGTGAAGGATAAACATGAAAAGGATCAGTATGATTATTATATGAAACACAGGTGCCATCCTGCAAAGATCCTTGACGTGCAAATTTTGAAGGAAGATGGTCTAAAATTGTTCAACCTGGTTGTTAAGAGAGAAGGTAGAGCAGAAGAAGAATATGAGCAGGTTTCAGTGCATAAGTTTGGGTATTCTGAGCACAAGGAGATGATCACTGTTCTGAAAGGAAAACCAAAGTCTCATCTAGCTGGCGCCTGAATGCTGAAGATCCAACAGAAAATGAAGGCCAAAGTTGAGATGGAGGAAAAATTATTTGGGAAGATCAGTTCTCCAAAGAGAAAGGCTACTGAAGCACCTTCTGGCTCAAGGCCTACGAAGAAGTAGTTGTATCTCTTTTGTAAATATTTGTACTTGTAAATATTTTCCATTTTCATTTCTGTACTTGTAACTGAACAATCATCTCAGTATCTTTTATATAGTTGCAAGTTACATCATACTATTAGGAAATAGTTTAAATTAGAAAAACAAACAAGAAAATTTTCTTAAGGCATCATGATCTATGAGATGTCCTTAGAAATATTTTGTATCTTTAGAATTACAAACCTGTATAGATAGAAGTCTAAAATACATGAACTATTTTAGAACAAATAGGGGGAATTTGTTAGGTCGAAAATCGACCAAGTAAGATTTGTGTAATCAACACGATTTTATCAACCGAATTCACATTAACAATGGTGTTTGGTTAGTGTGTGTTCTTGGTGTTTGTGTGTGTGTTGACAGAGAATTGGAATCAAGTGTGTGTTATTCAGGTATGCCAAGTGTTAAGTGTTTTGTGTTATTGATTTCTAAGGGATTGAGGGCTATTTATAGTCTAAACAAACTAACAATGCTAATTATCACAATTAGCCCTTCAACCTTAGAAATCATCAACTCATGACTTAACAACAAGTAAGTCCATAACTTAAATTACAATGTATCACTACTTTTGAATTTCTAACATTCTCCCCCTTAGTGATATATTGTAAGGTCTGAAGTACGTGTTGTTTTGTCTTGTAGGAATGAATTTGATGAGCCCAGTGATGAAGACAATTGGTGTGTTGAAACAAGTCTTCAAAGCTTTCTCATTGTCTTTGGATTCCTTGATTCAGTCTAGGTCTTGGACTTCTTGAAGTTAAATCATTTGTTGATTCTCAATGTTCTTATAGAACACAGAATGATGAGTGTGTGTATGTCTTGAATCTTTGAAGATTGTTGACTCATGAATCAGAATTGTCTTTTGAGGTGCGGAAGGTATGAACTTGTCTTGAATTCTTCAATCTTCGAATCTTGAAGTCTTTTCTTTGAAATCTTGGAATGAATTTTCAGAGATATGTACTCTCCCCCTTGATATGTGCAATGTAGCTTTAGCTAAAGTGTTTGTTGAATGGCGTGAAGATCTTTAATTTGATGAAGACTCTTTTTGAGGCTTTTCTTCTTTGTCACTTTATCTTAAGCACTTTTGAGAGTAAATATCTGAATGAGTTAATCCATGAGTAATCACAGTATCTTCGATTTTTGAAGCTGAATAATAGTATTTCTGAAAGCAATTGAAACAACCAAACAATTGAAACAACCAAACACAAACTTTTCTCCTTGTCCTTATCAATCATTCTAATTTCTTCTTCTAATCAATAATCATCAATCATACTATTTTCTCCCCTTCATAATGACAAAATTGGGAACCAATGTCATTATGCAAACATTGATTGATTGGATTGTTTGAAAGAAATAATCATGACTAAGTTCTAGACATTATGCTCATGGAGGATTATCAACCATCAAAAAATCAATCTAACCATATAATCCAACCCAATTGTACCTATGGATGACTAAAATGTGAGATTGAAGTTGTTTGGATAAACATTGTATCATGGTGTTGGTGTTTTCTGTGTTCGGGTGATGAGAAAAGAAAGCGGATAAGAATGATCCGTTTGCATTCAAAAATCGAAAGGATTAATGAAATGACCGAAGAAAAATGTATACCATTTATCGGATTTCCTATGTATCATTGAGAAACGCACAAAGCAAACCTCTAACATAGTTTGGTCTTTTGGCTTTCCAACCTCAAGAATGCTTCAAAGAATGTAAACCATGGTCAGAGTCACCTAGGCGTTCGATAACCATGTTCTACTATCCTTAAAGACTTTTAGGAAAAAATCCAAGGTCACAATAGACTTCTTGTTAACTCAATAATTACAAAAAATGCAATTATGAGACCTACGTTCAAAGCGGGAAATGATGTTAGCAATGGTAGGATTTCCATTTGATCATCGTGAAATATCAATTAAGATATCACTACAAATGTTCCGGCTATATCACAAAGATATGCATGTATATCACAAAGATATGACGCAAATGTGTCCTAAATAATGAATAACGATCAAATTACTGATCAAGCATGAGAGCTCTAGACACAAAGTGATCAAATGAAGTCGGGGACTGGAGCAGAGTGTCACCCTTTATCAATATTAAAGTCTTCCAAATGAAGAGTCAATAGAAATGAGAAAACTCCGTGAGAAGTAAAACAAGCATTTGTTAAGAAACACTTGAGTGGTTAGGTAAAGATGTGCATCGCTTCATTCGGTCCATGAAGGCTTCTTCAATATCGAGATATCAACAAATGACATCTGATAGAAATGTGTTTTACCCGGCGATTTGAGAATTTTAGGGAAGAGTATCAATTCTTTTAACCCTTTTCTCACAACATTATCACCATAACCTCTCACTTTTCGACTTTACTCCCTCCAACTTAGTTGCACAAATTCATCATCACTCAAAAAGACCCTCACTATCTAATGAAAAAAGTGAATACTCCGGGGTTAGAACTTATCGGTGATGATGAAGTTCATGGAGTGAGCAAATCGCTCAAGTGCAAACTAAACACCGAACTTCACTTGATGAAAATCATTTGAAAAATCATCAAATGTGTGTAAAAAAAATGATTTGAAAACACATTTGAAGTTTTGAAATTTTGAAATCACAAACTCCCCCTTAATCTATGCAAAGGTAAATCTTGAAAGTTTTCATAGAAAAGGTGGAGCAAAAATGATTTGTGTGAAATCAAAACAGGTTGTATGAAAAATGAACTCAATCAATTGTTCAAAATGAGATAACTTAGGAGTACACAAAGGCGTTCAATCCTTTGCTTTTCATATCAACAACTGAGAGTTTTAGAATCAAGTGTAACAAAATCTGCAACTAACATCTTGTTTTACACATATACATTCATATAAGACCACTTGGAAGTACACAAAGGCGTTCAATTCTATGTTATCTTATATCAATTTATATGTATAACAATCATGAATTAATCTCAATTTTGAAACATAAATAATTTTATTTTAAAACCAGGTTGCATACAGAGTATATGCAAACTATTTATAAAATAAATAACACAAATAAGTATGGGTTATACACTGAGAATGCATAAGCCACGAAGTAATAAATATATCGTTTAAACACGGGTTACATATAGAGTATATGTAAACCACTTTTAAAAAAATAGTTTAATGAAGAACGGGTTGCATACAGAATATATGCAAGCCACTATGAAATAAAAGGAAAGAAAAATTAAAAAAAAAAAATTGTTATTTTTCAAAATTTTATATTTTTGTATTTGATTTTTGTTTTTCAACTTTTTATGATTTTTGAAAAATGAATCAAGAATTCCTTCCATAGTAAAGTGAATCAAGGATCAAGATTTAGCATACCAAGTTTAGAGATTAAGAAATTAAACCTCTTTTCGTCCAATGGTTTTGTGAACAAATCAGCGAGTTGGTTCCCACAAAGTAGAGTTCAATGTCACCTTTCTCAACATGATCTTTGAGAAAATGATATCTCACATCAATGTGCTTTGAGCGTGAGTGATTGACTGAGTTGACAGCAATTGCAATGGCACTTTGTGAATCACAGTAGATAGGGACACGATCATATTTCAGACCATAGTCGGTAAGTTGTGTTTTCATCCATAACACTTGAGCACAACAACTAGCAGCAGCCACATATTCAGCCTCCGCTGTTGACAGTGATACACAATTTTGCTTCTTGGATGACCAACTTACAATCTTATCCCCTAAGAATTGTAAAGTACCAGATGTGCTCTTGCGATCAAGCTTACAACCTGCATGATCTGCATCTGAATAGACAGTTAAATTGAATCCAGTATCCCTTGGATACCAGAGACCAAGATTGGGTGTACCCTTCAGATAACGAAAAATTCGTTTCACAGCTTGGTAATGTAAATCAGTCGGAGCGGCTTGATACCTAGCACACATACATGTTGCAAACATTATATCTGGGCGAGATGCTGTAAGATACAACAACGAACCAATCATGCTTCTATACCTCTTTTGGTCAAATGGTTTTCCATTTTTATCAGCATTAATGTTTGTACGAGCAGCCATTGGGGTTGAAATTGAAGTACAATTAGTCATTTCAAACTTTTTCAACATATCTTTTATGTACTTACCTTGTGATATAAAAATACCAGTTGGTAATTGTTTGATTTGTAGACCCAAAAAGTAATTCATTTCCCCAATCATGCTCATTTCCAAATGATTGACCATTAGAGATGAAAATTTTCGACAAAATGTTTGACTGGTTGACCCAAAAATAATGTCATCAACATATATTTGGACAAGTAAAACATGTTTACCTTGCTTACGAATAAACAGGGTAGGATCAATAGTACCTTTGGTAAATCCTCCTTTGAGTAAGAAAGTAGATAAGGAATCATACCATGCTCGGGGTGCCTGTTTCAAACCATAGAGAGCCTTGTCTAACCTGTAGACATGGTTTGGCTTCTTAGGATCAATAAAACCTTCAGGTTGCTCCACGTAAACTTCTTCTTTGAGTTCTCCATTCAAGAACGCTGTCTTCACATCCATTTGAAACACTATGAAGTTTCTAAATGCGGCATAAGCTAAGAATATACGAATGGCCTCCATTCTTGCAACAGGAGCGAAAGTTTCGTCAAAATCCACACCAGGTTGTTGGCAGTAACCCTTTGCAACCAATCTAGCTTTGTTCCTTACTACAACTCCATTTTCATCCTTCTTGTTCTTGAAAATCCACTTGGTGCGAATTGGTTCTTCTTTCCTTGGATTTGGAACCAATCTCCATACCTTCAGTCTCTCAAACTGAGCTAATTCATCTTGCATTGCTTTAACCCACTCAAGATCACAAAGAGCTTCAGAGACGGTTTTGGGTTCAATGTTACTTAGTGAAAGTGCAACAAGACACTCATTGACTGTAGTACGGGTAGAAACACCAGCTTGTGGATCTCCGATGATCTGTTCTGTAGGATGATCTTTGCGCATACGTGACCACTTGTTGTCATGTGGAAGAGGATCTTGTTGACGAATGTCAACATTATCATCATTAAATCCAGAGTTCTATTTGGAAATGGAATCATAGCTTGGAAGAACTCTTTCCTCAAAGTTTGGATGATCAAAATCCAGTGGCACATACACATTTGGAGTATTTGATGGATTTGTTGTTTGGGTAATTTGAGAAGGTTGTTCTTGAACATTCTTTTGAGAATAAATATCACTTGAAGATGATTCTTCTTGCTCTGCAGAATTTGAAGATGATTCATGATTGTTGTCAGGAACTGATTCACTTGTTTGAATGGGGTCATTATTCGGAATTGGTTCATTGATGACTTGAGGTTCCTTTTCTTGAATCGGTTTTGAGTTGTAGAATTCTTCGAAAAGAATATCTAGCTCTTCACTTGTTGGAGTTGGATATTTCTTGAATTTTGAGGCTAAGGTAGACGTCCTTGAGGAAGCACTTGAAGTACTTGGATCACTCATTGTTGGTAGCAAACTTTCTTGTTCAAATATCATGCCAGACATCTCATCAAACCAAACATCCATGGTTTCTTGAATCGTGTTTGTTCGACGATTGAAGATGCGATATGCAATCGATGTCTTTGAGTAACCAACAAAGTAACCTTCATCACCTTTCCTTTCAAACTTTCCAACATTTTCCCGATCATTCAAGGTATAACAGACACACCCAAAAATATGGAAGTAATTGATGTTGGGTTTACGTTTGTTAATAACCTCATACGGAGTCTTCTCATGACGCTGATTAATGATGGACCGATTTTGAGTATGACAGGCAGTGTCAACAGCTTCAGCCCACATGTTTGATGGTAACTTGGAATAAGCAAGCATTGTTCTTGCTGCTTCCACCAGCGTACGGTTTCTCCTTTCAACAACACCATTTTGTTGCGGGGTACGAACAGCAGAGAATTGGTGAGTAATGCCTTTTGATTTGCAAAATTCATTGAAGATGGCATTTTTGAACTCAGTACCGTTATCTGAACGGATATCACGGACTGGAAGTTGAAGATTCACTTGAGTGGAAGTGATGAAATCGATCAGAATTTGAGTTGTTTCATCTTTTGATGCAAGAAACTTGACCCAAGTGTATCTAGAATAATCATTAATGATAACCAGAATATATATCTTCCCATTTCTACTTTGTACTTTCATAGGCCCACAAAGATCCATGTGAATCAAATGAAGAGGTGCCAAAGTGTGTGGAGTTTTCGTTGGTTTATGAGAAGTTCTCTTGATCTTCCCAACTGCACAAGAAGGACATACATGCTCACTTTCATATTTGTAGTCAGGCAAGCCTTCAACAAGTTGCTTGTTGACTAAAGCATTGATGGTCTGATAATTCAAGTGAGAAAGCCTTCTGTGCCACAACCAAGAATTTTTCGAAGTAGTTTTTCAAACAAGACAGATATTATCAGTTGGTTGGTTATCATCAAGATTTACTGTGAAAAGATTGTCTTCACGATCTCCGTATAGGATATCAACTCCATCTAGAGTTTGGACTTTGCACAGAGATTGTCGAAAAAGAACTTGAAGACTGTTGTCACAGAACTGTCCAACACTGAACAAGTTATGACTTAGGCCTTCAACATAATGAACTTTCTTGATGACAATTCCGTTTCTTTCAATATCTCCATAACCTAGAATTGGAGCGAAATTGTTGTTTCCGAAACGAACAGTTCCCATGAATCTTTCAACAAAATTCTTGAGCAAAGATTTATTGCCAGTCATGTGTTTTGAACACCCGGAATCGAGTATCCATACACAGATGGTTATTTCCTGCAGACAACAATTTTACCGACTTTAGGTACCCACTTAAAGACGGGTCCTTTGTGGTTAGTTAATACATGCAGGGGATATGACTTAGGAGATGCATACAAACATGCTTTCATGTCAACATACTTGTTAACAAGCACATTATCAATAAGCATATTTGGATTAAACAACCGAATATTAACACATGAATCAAAAGTAACATGTTTACCAGCATTCAAACCATGCATATAAGAACAAGAAATAACATTGTTTACAACATCACAAGGCCTAGCCTTGGCACCATTAACATTGTTTAACACAGAGGACTTAAAAGATAAATTGTTTGACTCAACAGAAACATGCTTCTTCTTTCTACCATCTTTTCTTCTTCGCCTTTTCTTCTTTTTATTAACATTAGTGATCTTAGGTACTAATGACTTAGCTACCCATTTAGACTCACTAATTAAGCTCTTTCCACCGGTTGGATTGGCATTAAGAAGATTAGAATGAGAGTTTTGAAGCACTTTTATCTTTTTAGACTCTTTTGGTGGTGCGGAAACTTCTTGTTTCTTAGGTTTACCATGAGAAAACCAGCCATATCTATCCCTATACCTAGTTGCACCATTTGAAGCATCCCTAGTTAGCAAAACTGAGCTAGACTTAGACACTTTAGAATTTGAACTAGAATGAGAGCTAGACAAAGAAACATTTGAATTGATTTCCAGAAGTTTCACTTTGTTGTATTTTATTTTGGGATTGGTCTCATCTTGTTTGGTTTTAACATGCTTTTCTGAGGTAGGACACTTTGTTTTTAACTTATTGATTCTTGGTTTGGTGACAGTCTTTGGTTCAGTCTTGATGGTTTTGGAAATAATCCGTTTCTTTGAATAATATGAAGTTGGAGCTTTGAAAAACAATTTTGGAGATTCCTCTTTTGATTCAACTTTGATTTTGTTAGATTCAATCTTTTTCTCAGTTTCAGAAACAAAAACATATTCTCCCTCCATGAATTTATCAAAATCAGATTTGTTGAATGGTATTAGAAATCCATAAATAGAGATACATTGTAATTTAAGTTGTGGACTTACTTGTAGTTAAGTCATGAGTTGAAGATTTCTAAGGTTCAGGGGCTAATTGTGATAATTAGCATAGTTGGTTAGTTTAGACTATAAATAGCCTTCAATTCCTTAGAAATCATAACTTTGGCATATTAACAACACATTCTTCATACAATTACACCTGAATATCACACTATTGATTCCAATTCTCTCTCAAAACACACACAAACACCAAGAACACACACACTAACCAAATACCATTGTTGATGTGAATTCGGTTAAGAAAATCGTGTTGATTACATTTGGTATCAGAGCAAACATCATTTTGATCTCGATCCATTACTGAATTCAATCACATTTCATCAAAAATCACCTTTAATTCTGTGTTATTTCTGTTTCTGTTCGTAATTTTTTTTTTCACTGAAAATCCAAAAATTAACCTATCAAATCACATAAAATCACAGATGTTTGTTCACCGTTCGATTCCTCATAGTTAATAACATAATTCTTTCAAGTTTCATGTTCTAATTCAATCTGGATCAAAAATTCAGATTTTGCGTTTTTGGCGGTAAAATTTTGGGATTTGATTCTGTTGTGTTATAAGCTAAAGTTTGTTAATCGGATCATTGCTGAGGTGAAAACAAACTGTTTGTAAGTGGTTTCATGATTCAATTCTCAGAAAATCAAAAGATATTGAAGTTTTAAATATCGTCAATGGAGTTGTTCATGTTCAGAGGTTGAAGACGACTGTAAAAAGCTAAAACGATCTTAATTTAGATCGTTTCAGTTTTTCTTTCCTTCATACTTTCGTATCAGTGTTGTGGATTGTCAAACGACTCAGATTTTGATCGTTTTGACAAAGTGTTGTGTTGTGAAGAACTGGTTGTGGCTAACTGATCCTTTAGATTGGTTTTGGTCAATTCAGTTCTTGAAAAATACAAGTGATTGAGAAATTCTGAAGAGGAACCAAAACGATCTCTTTTAGATCGTTTCAGTCTCTTAGAAACTAGAACGATCTCTTTTAGATCGTTTCAAGTTTCACTTGAATTCTTCTGGTTTGAGTAATTTCTGAAGAGTTGTGATTGAACATCATAATACTTTTGGGTAACTGATCTTCGTGATTGGTTTTGCTCAATTCATTTCATTCCAAATCCATACCAAAACTCTGCCCAAATCATTTCAGAATACTTAGAATTTTTCCTTCTTCAGTTTCATTTCAAATTAGATCGTTTCATTTTTATTCAAATTCAGAACGTTTCAATCTAAATCCAAATCAAATCGTTTCATTCTTCATTACAATTTTAGATCGTTTCATTCTTGTTTCAAATTCAGATCGTTTCAGTTTCATTTCAAATTAGATCGTTTCATTTTTATTCAAATTCAGAACGTTTCAATCTAAATCCAAATCAAATCGTTTCATTCTTCATTACAATTTTAGATCGTTTCATTCTTGTTTCAAATTCAGATCGTTTCAGTTTCATTTCAAATTAGATCGTTTCATTTTTATTCAAATTCAGAATGTTTCAATCTATCCAAATCAAATCGTTTCATTCTTCATTACAATTTTAGATCGTTTCATTCTTGTTTCAAATTCAGATCGTTTCAGTTTCATTACAAATTAGATCGTTTCATAGTTTCCAAATTTCTTCAAAAACAATTCAATTCTCAATTCAAATCAATTTCAAATGACTACTCGTGAAGCACTGTCTCTGGGTACTGATACAAGACCACAAGTTTTTTATCGTGGTAATTATGGACTTTGGAAGAAAAGGTTCATGGATTACATTGAACGTCAGACAAATGGTCACATGCTTAAGGACTCAATCATCAATGGACTGGCTATGCATCGTCATCCTACTACCCGTACCATTTTGACTCCTGATCTTTTAAACGCTGAACAAAGAGATCGTACTGCTGCTGACAAGAGAGCTAGGTCATGTTTGTACCAAGCACTTCCTGATGAGATTTATGGCTCAGTTGATTCTTACGACACAGCAAAGGAGATTTGGGATGAAGTTGCTAGGCAAATGGAAGGTTCTGATGTAACATCAACAATGGTATTTGGTTAGTGTGTGTGTTCTTGGTGTTTGTGTGTGTTTTGAGAGAGAATTGGAATCAATAGTGTGATATTCAGGTGTAATTGTATGAAGAATGTGTTGTTAATATGCCAAAGTTATGATTTCTAAGAAACTGAAGGCTATTTATAGTCTAAACTAACCAACTATGCTAATTATCACAATTAGCCCCTCAACCTTAGAAATCTTCAACTCATGACTTAACTACAAGTAAGTCCACAACTTAAATTACAATGTATCACTATTTATGGATTTCTAACATTCTCCCCCTTAGTGATATATTGTAAGGTCTGAAGTACGTGTTGGTTTGTCTTGTAGGAATGAATTTGATGAGCCCGGTGATGAAGACAATTGGTAAGTTGAAACAAGTCTTCAAAGCTTTCTCATTGTCTTTGGAGAACTTGATTCAGTATTAGTTTTGGACTTCTTGAAGTTAGATCATCTGTTGTTTCTCAATGTTTTTATAGAACAGAGAATGATGAGTGTGTGTATGTCTTGAATCTTTGAAGATTGTTGAATCATGAATCAGAGTTGTCTTTTGAGGTGCGGAAGGTATGAACTTGTCTTGAATTCTTCAATCTTCGATTCTTGAAGTCTTGGAATGAATTTTCAGAAATATGTACTCTCCCCCTTGATGTGTGCAATATAGCTTTAGATAAAGTGTTTGTTGTATGACGTGAAGATCTTTTACTTGACGAATACTCTTTTTGAAGCTTTTCTTCTTTGTCTTTAATCTTCAATCTTTTGTTATTTGAAGCTTTGATCTTTGTCACATTGTCTTGAACACTTTTGAGAGTAAACATTTCAATAAGGTTTTGAAAAGTCTCTTATGAAGTAATCATGCTCCTCATTAATCCATGAGTAAACACAGTCTCTTTGATTCTTGAAGCTGAATGATTGTATCTCTGAAAGCAATTGAAACAACCAAACATAAACTTTTCTCTTTGACCTTATCAATCATTCTAATTTCTTTTCCTAATCAATAATCAATCATACTATTTTTAATGTTAGAAATCCATAAATAGTGATACATTGTAATTTAAGTTGTGGACTTTGTAACACCCCGACTACGGCGGAAACACGAGATGTCACAGAACGACATGGTACAAAAGATTAAATGGAAAACATCTTAAATAAAGTCTTAAACCATTCCAAATTAAACGATTACATAGTTCAAAGTAAAGTGTTAAAAATCATAACATAAGTCCAAATCCGAATAAAAGATAAACTTGTTTGCATTACAAGTCTTCGTTCACCATGCAAACACAAGGTCCAAAAACGGTCCATAGGCAAACCTACTGCTCTAAACCTGAAAAGCATGAAGAAAAAGTGTCAACTACGAGAGTTGAGTGAGTTCATAGGTTTTTAACTAATACAATAAGCACATATACACATCATCACAACATAAATTAGGAATCACCAATTTCCATGAATGTTTCCAATTCATCCTTTGATAATCATTCGTTCAACTCAATTTTAACCCATGTAAATAAATCCTTGTCATATAACCACAAGGGTCTAATTCCATTATCTTAGATGAGTATATACTTGAGCCACTACTACTACCATTTTATTCAAGTCCGATTACAATCCAATAATTCAATTCATAGCACAAGCTGTCAATCATGTGCCGTAATAATAATAACAATAATGATAATGGGTCGTGCCATGGAGACGCCCGATTATCCTTAGGTAGTTAGAACACCCGGGGGCCAGACTAGAAGTGAAGGTTGTCACGAAGGCAACCAACCTTCCAACGGTACGCTTTGGGTGGGCGGACGAAACCTAGTTGCGCAACTAACTAACTACAGGCCTCCCCTTTCGGAGTAAATAGTAGTGTACCGAACGACGCGGTTTGACAGAACTCAAGCTCATCACATAAATTCTTTATTAACATTTCATACTCATATATCAAGAATCATTTCATATAACAAACTCTCTTTCAAGAAACATTGCATATATAGAAAGCAGTTTCATTTATCATGCTTTTCACCCCGAAAGTAAAACACATAAAAAGAGTTTGAAAGGGGGCTATGACTCACTTGATTTGAGAGTAAAGGGGGCTGATCAAATACGAGATATGTGCCTAGTGATGTCGTTCCCCAAGCAAGCCTAAACCATGGTATTCAAATATACACAACGTAAGTGCGTATTACATGAACTAGTGAACTAGATCATGAGATTTATGCTAGTAGGCTTGCCTATCTTTGGTTGTTACTTAATTATGGAATCAAAGGGTATTATGATGTTCAAGATGTTTGGTTAAATTGGGATTGATGGTAAGAGTAGTTTTTGCGTTAAGCATTTTTGCGCGTTTGTTGGAATTTCGGTAATTCGGCTTTGATTCGCGAGATTTCTTTTGCACACTTTGCTTTGTACTATTATTTGATATTGGTACAGTAGTATTTTGGATTTTAAAATATATTTTCTGATTTATATTAATTTCCTTGATTTATTATTATTTAATTAATTATTTATTCCATTTATTCATTAATTAATTAAATAATTCCTTATAATTATTCTTAGGTTCTTAAATTACCTTTAAAATTCATAGATAATTATATTTTGATTATCTACTGAGTATTATGCTTTTAAACTTGTAATATTATTTATTCATTTATTTATTTAAGCTTTATTACTTATTTATTTAATAATAGTGATTAATTAGTGATTTTTAACTTAGTTAGTTATTCTTAAATTATGTAAAACTTGGTTCTTTCCTTGAAATTAATTTTCTCCAGTAGGTTTAAGTTATTTTAACCCTATTTATGTGATTTTGTCCAAGTTCATTATTTATATAATTTATTATTGATTTATTTATTCCTTAAAATCCCTTTAAATTCATTAAATTATAAAAACACTTAGAAATCATCACAAGAGCTTTTGTCTAAAATCCCAGGCCCTTTTTAGGCAACTTTTATCAAATAAAATTTGTAACCATTCAATCTCTCTTGTGTTCTTATAATTTGAGGACTTTTAAACATAAAATCGTTTACCGAAATAGTGATTTTTGCCTCATTTCTCAACCAATTTAAATGCTTCAAAAGGGATTTTTGTTCTTATTTCATTTTGTCCAGAATTTCCATCATATTTTGATTACCAAAGTCGTGATTGTGGTGGTGGTGTGCTATGTGCAATTTTGTGCTTTCGGTTGGTGATTGTTTGACCCGAAAAGACTATTTTTGAGCTTATTCTTGCCATGCATCAAATGACTTGAGTTTTATACTTTTAATATGTCATATTTCCAGTATGTTCATCACATTTTCATGGTCATATAGTTATGGTGAATGTGTGTGCTCAAAATGCATTTTAACAAGTTTTCGGTTTTCGATTTCAAGCCTATTTTGCCTTGTTTGGTTCCATAATCATATTTTTGTTATTACCATAATTTTTACAGAATATTAACTTTGATTTTAACACATTTTTCACTTATAACAAGCCTAGCTTCATCTCATAATCCAAACAATAATCCAACCTTCTTAAATCTAGGATATATGCACTTAAATCAATACTTTTTAACATAAAGCTTTAACTATCAAAAATCCATCAACATAAAAATATATTTTTCATGAAATATTCCAGAAATATATATACAAATATTTATACATCATGTTCATCTTTTTATATAAAAAGTTACTTTACAATCTATCAACACATATCCACCTTTTTGATGCTAGCTTTTATAGATCCAACACTTTATCAATGAAATCTATATTTTTTAAATATTTCCAGAAATATCACTTTCATAATATGCATGAATATAGCCATCTTTCAAAAGAAAAATCACATCAAAGACTATTAAACTTATATCCACACTTTTGGGTCTTAAACTAGTTGAATCCTTGGATCTTTCTTCATGGATTCAACATGCATGAGCATGGAAAGAAAGATCCTATCAACTTTGCCCTCATCAAGTGTATATTCAAAAGAAAACATGAAGAAAACACAATCTTTTGATAAAACCTTTTTAATATAAACAAGAATAAGATTAATCTAGTAAAGAGATGAAGATATATACCCTTGAAGAACGCTTTTTGAAGGTGAAAAATGGCAGAAATTTCGTGACTAATATGGCTCCAAAAACCCTTGTTCAACACTTGAAACAACCCTTAATCTATAGCTTAATCAAACCCTTTGTTTATCTAACCTACAACCCTTATTATTATCAAGTGTTTAGATGAGTTTTTATTCTTGTTCTTTCTTTTCTTGTGGCTGCCGAAATCAAGAGGGAGAGAGGGAGAGAAGGAAGAGTTTTTGAGAGAAATCAAGTTTTACATAATTTAAGAATAACTAACTAAGTTAAAAATCACTAATTAATCACTATTATTAATTAAATAAGTAATAAAGCTTAAATAAATAAATAAATAAATAATATTACAAGTTTAAAAGCATGATACTCAGTAGATAATCAAAAAAAAATTATCTATAAATTTTAAAGGTAATTTAAGAACCTAAGAATGATTATAAGGAATTATTTAATTAATTAATGAATAAATGGAATAAATAATTAATTAAATAATAATAAATCAAGGAAATTAATATAAATCAGAAAATATATTTTAAAATCCAAAATACTACTGTACCAATATCAAATAATAGTAAAAAGCAAAGTGTGCAAAAGAAATCTCGCGAATCAAAGCCGAATCACCGAAATTCCTAATTTATTTTGTGTGGGTTAAAATTGAGTTGAACGAACGATTATCAAAGGATGAATTGGAAATGTTCATGGAAATTGGTGATTCCTAATTTATTTTGTGATGATGTGTATATATATGCTTATTGTATTAATTAAAAACCTATGAACTCACTCAACTCTCGTAGTTGACACTTTTTCTCCATGCTTTTCAGGTTTAGAGCAGTAGGTTTGCTTATGGACCGCTTTTGGACTTTGTGTTTGCATGGTGAACGAAGACTTGTAATGCAAACAAGTTTATCTTTTATTCGGATTTGGACTTATGTTATGATTTTTAACACTTTACTTTGAACTATGTAATCGTTTAATTTGGAATGGTTTTAAGACTTTAATTAAGATGTTTTCCCATTTAATCTTTTGTACCATGTCGTTCTGTGGCATCTCGTGTTTCCGCCGTAGTCGGGGTGTTACAGAAAAAATGGTATCAGAGCCAAGTTATAGAAAATCTTTACTATAACCTACGTATTTTCAAAAATTAAGTCGAACATCTCTTAAAGAATAAATTCGATCATAAAGTGTTCTCCTTAGCAAAGCGTAGGGTGGACAACTACGACGAGCTAAAGATGTAACATGGAGTGATTGAATTCATTGTCTAAGGAATGTTCAAAAATGAGTCTTTTGAAAATAAACTTTAAAACGATTCTTGGTACAAAAGGCACATAACCAAATCCGATGTTTGCATTACTTATTAGAACCCTTAGTTATACCCCCACTTGACTAACATTACTATGCCTACTTAAATAAGATACATGAGAGCTATCCACAAGTCGATTTTTTTAGTATTACGTTAATTATAAAGGGCTACGTTTGTCGTCGAAAGTCAAGTTAAATCGTTGGTAGTCGTGTCGATCGTTGTTGCTTACATTGGTTGGGGTTGGGCATGTCGTCATTTGTCGTCAAGCTTGTGAGTCATGGTCAAGTTGGTTAGTCGGTTTGTCAAGTCGTCTTGTTGTCCATAAGTTGCCAAGTGTGTCGCCAATGGTCGAGTCGGCCGTCCGGAGTCGTCTAAGCGTCTAATCAAGTCGTCATCTTATACCTTGTGTAACTTGAGTAGGAACACCATGTCTCAAGCAAACGGAGCTTCCGGATCAGCCCCTAGGCCAAGAAATATGCATGGAGTAGAAGATCAAATGGAAGAAGAAGAAAGAGGACGACCTCAACCACCACCGGCACAAGTAGGATCCCGCATTCGCCGTACCGCAAGAATGCGTGTCCATAGCCCCGTGCGAGTAAGTCTTGGCCCTATCAATTACGCCTATGTGCCCGGTCAAGGTTATGTTGGAAGACCGGAGATGGGGACTAATGAAGAAGAAGATGAAGAAGAAGATGAGGAAGAAAATGAAGAAAGAGAAAGGACTTTGAGCATCGCTTCAAACCGACCCGCACGTCGTTCTCCCTCACCACCACCATCAGCACCAGCCCCAAGACCTCCTCCACCGCAAAGACAAGGGGTTGCAAGGAACCACAATGAAGGGCAAATTCCAGCCCACGATCCATACATCGCTCCACGCCTTCCTCACAACCATCCATTCCATTTTGGTCCAAGGCATGAAGAGAACCTTCACCGTCCCGTGTATGGATTACCTCCTCCACCTCACTTGGGTATGATTAGGGAGGAGAGGGAGAGGATTTGGGACATAGCCGGAGGTCTGAGAGATGCAAGAGTGAGGGTTAGAAACCAAGAGATCTTGATGGAAAGGACGATCGGGGCAATGAGACGTGTGGATGATGATGCGTTGATGGCGATTCAGGGAGTGCGCCGGGTCGAGGAAGTGGTCCTTGCTATGGGATGTGTACTTGCTGTTGTGTGCACGATAGTAGCGGCTCTCATGTTTAGGGGATAGACCCGTTGGTTCTCTCGTTGGTTATTTGGTTGTATTTGTGAACAATTTCGTTTATGTTGGACTTGTAGTATTTTTATGTTGTTGTGATGATTGATGCATCATCCCTTTTTACATGTAGAAAGTTTTGTGAAACATATTTGGAAGAATATGAATGAATGCTATGTGTTGGTTATGGATATTTGATGTGTTATTACCATTATATTATAGTTATCGCCATCGCAAAGTAAATAGCACAGCAAGAATTCAGTTCTGACCACTTTTGGTAGAACGGCCATATCTGGAGCTCTGAGTGTCCTTTTGACTTGATTCTAGTTGGAGGAGAAAGCTAACTCACTGGGCTACATTTCATATTTTATGAGTTTTTCCCAGATCGTCCATCTCGAACCTCTAAATCGTGCCCCAAGTTCGTACTTAGGTTCTGGAAATTTCCTGAAGAAAAATAAAAACATGGTTGACATGATTTTAGTTGTGTAACCACTTGAGCTATACATAAGGACATGTGTGACGCGTTTAGTAAATGGAACATGAATAGAGGTATATACTGACCTATAGGTGCAAACAAGACCTTCATACGCTAGGAAAACTTAGGAGTTAGTCGAGTGTGATCTAAGGTTGTGAATCGGGTTTACGGCTTATAATTCTAAATACGCCTAACTAAACTATGTTCTCCTTTGTAGAGAAATGGCACCAAGAAGGGTCGATGCTGAGACAAGCGCTGAGGCTAGACGCCAAGAGGAAGAGGCTAAGCGAAGGGCTGAGCTGGCGACTCTCATATCCCAACAAATCAATGATGCCATGCCGAACATCGCCGCTCACATTGCTGAGAATGTGACTGCTACCATCAACATGGCAAGAGGGCAAGAAGGTAGAGGAAATGCCAATGACCGAAATGCTTACAAGACTTTTACGTCTTGCAACCCAAAGGAGTTTTATGGGACGGAGGGTCCCGTTGGGTTGCTGTCTTGGTTTCAAAGCATGGAGGCAGTACTAAACATCATTGATTGTACACCCGCCGACCGTGTCAAGTTTGCGGCAAGTAAGCTTCAAGGGAGGGCACTAACCTGGTGGAACCTCCAAGTCACCACGAGAAGTGTCGCCACGATGAACGCATTGACATGGGAGCAGTTCAAAGAGGAAATGAAAAGGGAGTATTGCCCTAGACCAGCAGTTCAGAAGTTGGAAATCGAGTTTTGGAATCACACCATGAAAGGAATGGAGTTGGAGGCGTATGCGATTCGCTTCCATGAGTTGTGTGTGCTAGTGCCGGATATGGTGAACACCGAAGCAAAGAAAGTGGAAAGGTTTGTTTATGGATTGGCACTCGAAGTGAGATTGATGGTCACGACGACGAACCCCGCCACACTGGGAGAAGCTGTGAGTTTGTCGACGAAGCTAGTCAATGACCTAGTTAGGACTGGGAGGTACTCGCGAGGCGAGGCGAGTTCGAAGCAAGGTGGAGGAAACCGATTTGGTGATCATAAGGGGAGTGGGCCTGATAAGAGGCAGAAGATTGTAAGGAATTATGGTATCAATGAAGCTAATCCCGGCCCGAACCACGGGCCGTCACCAAGATGCAACCGTTGTGGGAACCACCATCGTGATGAATGCAAGCAGTGCACGATTTGCCGCCGATTTGGGCACCTCGCTGCAACTTGTCGAAGTGGAATAAGAGTTGGAGGGATTCGGAATGGATGTCATGAATGTGGGAGTACCAAGCATTGGAAGAATGCATGTCCTAGATTGAGAAGGGCACAAGGCAACCGTAAGGATGGAAATGGTAACCGTGGGAACTTTAGGAATGTCGGAAATCGTGGAAACCAAGTGAACCAAGGCAATGGAAACCGAATGAATCAAGGAAATGGTGGGAACAGAGGAAATGGTGGGAATCAAGCGAACGTGGGGAATCAAGGAAATAACAACAACCAAGGAAACCGAGGAAATCAAGGAAGGCAAGCAGGAGGAAGGGTCTATGCAATGGGAGTGAACGAGGCGCGTGATGACCCGAATGTCATCGTAGGTACGTTTCCATTAAATAATGTATATGCCTCTATGTTGTTTGATTCTGGTGCCGAAAGAAGTTTTATCTCTTTTGAATTTAAGGATATGATTGGTAAGAAACCTAGTGAGCTCGATGAAACTTATTATATCGAATATGCTAATGGAAACGAGTATAGGACTAAGGAAATTATTTTTGATTGTACGTTAACTTTAGACGAGAAAGATTATAGTATAGACTTAATTCCCATCGAAATAGGAAGTTTTGATGTGATAGTAGGAATGGATTGGTTGTCTAAGATGCGTGCTGAAATACTTTGCCATGAAAGGGTCATTAGAATTCCCTTGGATAATGATGAGGTGCTTATGATACAAGGCCATCGGGCAGGAGTCCAGCCCAAGATAGTGTCATCTATGAAAGTAAGGAAATATTTACGTAAGGAATATCACACATACTTGGCACAAGTAGTGGATAAGCAAGTAAAAAGTAAGGATCCTCATAAGGTCATGGTGGTTAGGGACTTCCTAGATGTGTTCCCTGACGAACTACCTGGACTTCCACCCACGAGGCAGGTGGAGTTTACGATTGATTTAGTTCCCGGGGCAGCCCCCGTAGCTAAAGCACCGTACAGGCTAGCGCCCTCCGAGATGCGAGAACTTTCAGAGCAATTACAAGAATTGCTTGATAAAGGTTTAATTCAACCTAGTTCTTCGCCATGGGGTGCTCCAATTCTTTTTGTCAAAAAGAAAGATGGATCTCTGAGGATGTGCATAGACTATAGGGAGTTGAATAAGCTGACGATCAAGAATAGGTACCCGCTGCCACGGATAGACGATTTGTTCGATCAACTTCAAGGAGCATCGCATTTCTCGAAAATCGATCTTAGATCCGGCTATCATCAGTTGAGGGTACGAGAAGAAGATGTACCTAAAACGGCTTTTAGAACGCGCTATGGACATTACGAGTTTCTGGTGATGCCATTTGGTCTCACAAATGCGTCTGCCGTTTTCATGGATCTAATGAACCGAATTTGTAGGCCATACTTGGACAAATTCGTCATAGTATTCATTGATGATATTTTGATATATTCTCATACTAAGGATGAACATGAGAAGCATTTAAGAATAATATTGCAATTACTTAGAGACGAGAAGTTGTATGCGAAGTTTTCTAAGTGTGAATTTTGGCTCCGCCAAGTCCAATTCCTTGGACATCTCGTAGACGAAGAAGGAATTCATGTAGACCCATCTAAGATAGAGGCGATTAAGAAGTGGGAGGCACCAAAGACGCCAACGGAAGTGCGTAGCTTCCTAGGATTGGCAGGTTATTATCGAAGATTCATCCAAGGATTCTCTAAAATTGCGGTACCTCTGACCCAATTGACCCAAAAGTCAAGAGAATTCATATGGGGTGAAGAACAAGAACAGGCGTTCCAAACGCTTAAGAACATGTTGTGTGAAGCACCCATACTAGCGTTGTCGGATGGAATGGAAAGATTTGTGGTATATTGTGATGCGTCGAATAAAGGACTTGGGTGCGTGCTCATGCAAAGAGACAAGGTCATTGCCTACGCGTCGAGACAATTGAAACCACACGAGAAAAATTATTCGACACACGATCTGGAGTTAGGAGCCGTAGTATTCGCCTTGAAAATATGGCGACATTATCTCTATGGCACTAAATGCACCATATTCACCGACCACAAAAGTTTGCAACACATCTTTGATCAAAAGATGTTGAATATGAGGCAATGGAGATGGATGGAGCTGCTGAATGACTATGAATGCAAAATCAAGTACCATCCGGGGAAGGCTAACGTCGTTGCCGATGCACTTAGTAGGAAGGTGAATACCAAGGTGCAAAGGGCAAGAATCAGCCACTTACAAGTAAGAATGTCTCTAAGAGATCGTTTCTTAGAAGACCAAGCAAAGGCCTTTGAAGGGGAGAACATTAAGGACGAGGCATTGTGTGGTATGGAAATGAGGTTTGACAAGGATGATGAAGGTATCTTATACTTCAAGGGAAGAGCTTGGGTACCGAAAGCGAATGGTTTAAGGGATATACTTATGAATGAGGCTCACAATGCGAAATATTCAATTCATCCAGGCGCGGATAAGATGTATCAAGGCCTAAGAAGGGATTTTTGGTGGCCTGGAATGAAAGGAGACGTAGCCCGATATGTGAGCCGATGCATGACTTGTGCGATGGTCAAAGCTGAGCACCAAAAGCCATCTGGTCTATTAAGGCAGCCAGAGATTCCCGAATGGAAGTGGGAGCAAATAGCAATGGACCTAGTGACAAAGTTGCCTCGAACAAAGAAAGGTCATGATGCTATATGGGTGATTGTTGATCGTCTTACGAAATCAGCCCATTTCATTCCCATCAAAGAAGATTGGAACACTGAGCGTTTAGCTCGCTTGTACGTTGAGAAAATTGTAACACTACATGGTGTACCTTTGTCCATAATATCCGATCGGGATGGTAGATTTACCTCACGCTTTTGGGGTCACGTGCAAGAGGCAATGGGCACAACACTAGCATTAAGCACGGCTTACCACCCCCAAACGGATGGACAAAGTGAGCGAACAATACAAACGTTGGAGGACATGTTGAGAGCCTGTGCATTAGAATTTAGTGGAAGCTGGGATGAGCACTTGCCTTATGCCGAATTTACATACAATAATAGCTATCACTCTAGCATACAATGTGCACCGTTTGAAGCTTTATATGGACGCAAGTGTAGGTCTCCGATGTGTTGGATAGAGACGGGTGAAAGAAGTCTAGCTACCGTCGATTTTGTCCAAGAAACAACGGACAAAGTAGCTATCGTTAAAGAAAAGCTTAAAGCCGCCAGAGATCGGCAAAAGAGTTATGCGGATCAAAGAAGGAAGCCCCTAGAATTTGAAGTTGGCGACAAAGTACTCCTAAAGGTGTCACCATGGAAAGGAACAGTGAGATTTGGTAAGAGAGGAAAGTTAAGTCCTAGATACATTGGGCCATTTGAAATTGTGGCTAGAATAGGCCCCGTGGCCTATAAGTTGAAATTACCTCAAGAATTGGGAGATGTTCACGACACTTTCCATGTGTCCAATTTAAAGAAATGCGTGGCGGATGATTCGAAAGTAGTCCCACTCGAGGAACTACGAGTGGAAGATAAGCTCCAATTTCGCGAGGAGCCAATAGAAGTTCTTGACCGCGATGAGAAACGCCTTAAGAGGAGCAAGATCCCTATCGTTAAAGTCAGATGGGATACAAAGCGCGGACCCGAATTTACATGGGAGCGCGAGGACTTCATACGTGAGAAATATCCGCACTTACTCCCTAAGCAAACTCAAATTCCGGGACGGAATTCTTCTAAGGGGGTAAGGATGTAACAACCGTACTTTTAATATTATATATGTGCTAGTTAGGTTGTCTATGTTCCCGCAAGCCATAGTTATACTTAAAGCTAGTAGGTAATGCCCCAGATTAGTAATCTAAAGCTAATGATATGTAAAAGAATTTCCTGATGAAAATACTTCGGAACAAAAATTTTTAGAGGTGATCAATCGATACGATAATAATAGCTTAAGACTCGTAAATTGAGATACCAATCAAAATTGCTATGGAATGCCCAACAAATCAAAAATAAAACCAAATCAAGATGATATGATCATGACAAGTAAAATTTTCAACTAAAAATATAATTGCAAATATTATGTACGCAAAAGCGTTGAAAACTTAATAAGTAAGCATATAAGCTTAAAAATTAATACAAATTTACAACCAATGACCTATGTAACCAACTAAAAATACAAAAATATATCCACACACATAAATATACATGACTTATACACACATGTACATATTCCTAACTAAAACAACCAATTACTTATATTTTACTAACAAAACACTTACAAATTAAATCCACACTTAACATATACCTACACTTATACTTATACAACAAAAATTTTATAAAAAAGTAAAACCCCTCCAAATCCCCCCCATGAGGCCGCCCCCCCCCCCCCCCCCCTCACACACATACATCCCTCCATTTCAAATTTTGCATGCCTTAAGTCTTGGAACTCACCACTCCAACACACACTACACTCCCATTTCACACACACTAATCAATTCTCTCTCAAAAACACTCTTCTTCTCTCCCCTTTTCTCTCTCTTTTTCGGCAGCCAAGAAACAAGAAGAAAACCAACAACAATCAACCTTAATACTTGATAATAATAAGGGTTTAAGTTAGGCTAAGCAAGGGTTGGATTAAGCTAGAGATTAAGGGTTAATTCAAGGCTAGATTGAGGGTATTTTGAAGGGTATAGGCCACGAAATTTCTGCCATTTTTCATCATCTAAAAGTGTTCTTCAAGGGTATATATCTTCATCTCTTTATTAGATTAATCTTGTTCTTGTTTATATTAAAAAGGTTTTAACAAAAGATTGTGTTTTCTTCATGTTTTCTTTTGAATATACACTTGATGAGGGCAAAGTTGATAGGATCTTTCTTTCCATGCTCATGCATGTTGAATCCATGAAGAAAGATCCAAGGATTCAACTAGTTTAAGACCCAAAAGTGTGGATATAAGTTTAATAGTCTTTGATGTGATTTTTCCTTTGAAAGATGGCTATATTCATGTATATTATGAAAGTAATATTTCTAGAAATATCTATAAAAATATAGATTTTATTGATAAAGTATTGGATCTATAAAAGCTAGCATCAAAATGGTGGATATGTGTTGATAGATTGTAAAGTAACTTTTTATATAAAAAGATGAACATGATGTATAAATATTTGTATATATATATTTCTGGAATATTTCATGAAAAATATATTTTTATGTTGATGGATTTTTGATAGTTAAATCTTTATGTTAAAAAGTATTGATTTAAGTGCATATATGCTAGATTTAAGAAGGTTGGATTATTGTTTGGATTATGAGATGAAGCTAGGCTTGTCATAAGTGAAAAATGTGTTAAAATCAAAGTTAATATTCTGGAAAAATTATGGTAATAACAAAAATATGATTATGGAACCAAACAAGGCAAAATAGGCTTGAAATCGAAAACCGAAAACTTGTTAAAATGCATTTTGAGCACACACATGCACCATAACTATATGACCATGAAAATGTGATGAACATACTGGATATATGACATATTAAAAGTATAAAACTCAAGTCATTTGATGCATGGCAAGAATAAGCTCAAAAATAGTCTCTTCGGGTCAAATAATCACCAACCGAAAGCACAAAATTGCACATAGCACACCACCACCACAATCACGACTTAGGTCATCAAAATATGATGGAAATTCTGGACAAAATGAAATAAGAACAAAAATCCCTTTTGAAGCATTTAAATTGGTTGAGAAATGAGGCAAAAATCACTATTTCGGTAAATGATTTTATATTTAAAAGTCCTCAAATTATAAGAACACAAGAGAGATTGAATGGTTACAAATTTTTAGTGATAAAAGTTGCCTAAAAAGGGCCTGGGATTTTAGACAAAAACTCTTGTGATGATTTCTAAGTGTTTTTATAATTTAGTGAATTTAAAAGGGATTTTAAGGAATAAATAAATCAATAATAAATTATTTAAATCATGAACTTGGACAAAATCACATAAATAGGATTAAAATAACTTAAACCTACTGGAGAAAAGTAATTTCAAGGAAAGAACCAAGTTTTACATAATTTAAGAATAACTAACTAAGTTAAAAATCACTAATTAATCACTATTATTAAATAAATAAGTAATAAAGCTTAAATAAATAAATAAATAAATAATATTACAAGTTTAAAAGCATGATACTCAGTAGATAATCAAAATATAATTATCTATAAATTTTAAAGGTAATTTAAGAACCTAAGAATGATTATAAGGAATTATTTAATTAATTAATGAATAAATGGAATAAATAATTAATTAAATAATAATAAATCAAGGAAATTAATATAAATCAGAAAATATATTTTAAAATCCAAAATACTACTGTACCAATATCCAATAATAGTACAAAGCAAAGTGTGCAAAAGAAATCTCGCGAATCAAAGCCGAATCACCGAAATTCCAACAAACGCGCAAAAACGCTTAACGCGAAAACTACTCTTACCATCAATTCCAATTTAACCAAACATCTTGAACATCATAATACAATTTGATTCCATAATTAAGTAACAACCAAAGATAGGCAAGCCTACTAGCATAAATCTCATGATCTAGTTCACTAGTTCATGTAACACGCACTTACGTTGTGTATATTTGAATACCATGGTTTAGGCTTGCTTGGGGAACGACATCACTAGGCACACATCTCGTATTTGATCAGCCCCCATTACTCTCAAATCAAGTGAGTCATAGCCCTCTTTCAAACTCTTTTATGTGTTTTACTTTCGGGGTAAAAAGCATGATAAATGAAACTACTTTCTATATATGCAATGTTTCTTGAAAGAGAGTTTGTTATATGAAATGATTCTTGATATATGAGTATGAAATGATAATAAAGGATTTATGTGATGAGCTTGAGTTCTGTCAAACCGCGGCGTTCGGTACACTACTATTTACTCCGAAAGTGGAGGCCTGTAGTTAGTTAGTTGCGCAACTAGGTTTCGTCCGCCCACCCAAAGCGTACCGTTGGAAGGTTGGTTGCCTTCGTGACAACCTCCACTTCTAGTCTGGCCCCCGGGTGTTCTAACTACCTTAAGATAATCGGGCGTCTCCATGGCACGACCCATTATCATTATTGACATTATTATTACGGCACTTGATTGACAGCTTGTGCTATGAATTGAATTATTGGATTGTAATCGGACTTGAATAAAATGGTAGTAGTAGTGGCTCAAGCATTTACTCATCTAAGATAATGGAATTAGACCTTGTGGTCATATGACAAGGATTTATTTGTGTGGGTTAAAATTGAGTTGAACGAACGATTATCAAAGGATGAATTGGAAATGTTCATGGAAATTGGTGATTCCTAATTTATTTTGTGATGATGTGTATATATATGCTTATTGTATTAATTAAAAACCTATGAACTCACTCAACTCTCGTAGTTGACACTTTTTCTCCATGCTTTTCAGGTTTAGAGCAGTAGGTTTGCTTATGGACCGCTTTTGGACTTTGTGTTTGCATGGTGAACGAAGACTTGTAATGCAAACAAGTTTATCTTTTATTCGGATTTGGACTTATGTTATGATTTTTAACACTTTACTTTGAACTATGTAATCGTTTAATTTGGAATGGTTTTAAGACTTTAATTAAGATGTTTTCCCATTTAATCTTTTGTACCATGTCGTTCTGTGGCATCTCGTGTTTCCGCCGTAGTCGGGGTGTTACAAACCTTGCCATGAAACATACATTGTCAGACAGATCGTCATCTTCATCATCAGTGAGCAAAAGCCACTTGTCATCTTCAGCAATCAAGGCTTGACCGGCTTCAACTTGTTTTGCCAGAAGCATCTTCTGCTTGTAATATTCATAAGTCTTCTTGCGAGGCAGCTTGCAATCCACAGCAAAATGACCAGGAATTCCACAGTTGTAACACTTTTTGTCTGAAGTCTTTTCTTTCTCCATGATTTGTTTTTCAGTTTCCACTTTCTTGTCTCTTTTCTTGGAACCAGTTGTTTTACCTTGTTCAAAACTCTTGTGATGATATTGTTCCTTCTTTGGAAATGCACTTGTTGATGAAGTTCGAAGATTGTTGTTAGTTGGCCTCGCTTTGAAATACTTTTTCTTGAAATGCTTGGTCACAGCGGCAAGAGCTTGGTAGAATTCATCAGGAATACCATCTCTTGAAGCCAAGTAATCTTCTCCCTCCTCATCAGACGAAGACACAACAGTCATTTGTCTTTTAAGAGCCTCAGAAACTTTTCTTTCAACGACCAATGCCAAAGGATCAGTAGATACAACTTCTGACACTTTGTTGAATGAATTTTTGCTTAGAACTTTGCTCTCATTCAACTTGAAAGATTCATAAAGAGTATGAATGGTGAATTTGGTCAGATCTTGATGTTGTTTGATTTGAGTTCCATATTCTTCCCATTCGGAACCAAGTGCTTTGATAAACTTGATGTTCAACTCAATCTCATCTTTCTTGACCTTGTTCTTTCTCAGTTCATTGATCACATTGCAAAATCTGTAGTAGACGGACTCAAGAGATTCATTTGGAGATTTCTGAAAATTGTCAAACTCAGTTAAGACATTTGTCAGTCGAATTGTTGAAGTTACATCAGAACCTTCCATTTGTCTAGCAACTTCATCCCAAATCTCCTTTGCTGTGTCGTAAGAGTCAACTGAGCCATATATCTCATCAGGAAGTGCTTGGTACAAACATGACCTAGCTCTGTTGTCAGCATCAGTACGATCTCTTTGTTCGGCGTTCAAAAGATCAGGAGTCAAAATAGTGCGGGTAGTAGGATGACGATGCATAGCAAGTCCATTGATGATTGAGTCCTTAAGCATGTGACCATTTGTCTGACGTTCAATGTAATCCATGAACCTTTTCTTCCAAAGTCCATAATTACCACGATAAAGAACTGGTGGTCTTGTATCAGTACCCAGAGATAATGCTTCACGAGTAGTCATTTGAAATTGATTTGTGTTGAGAATTGAATTGATTTTGAAGAAATTGGGAAACTCTGAAACGATCTAATTTTGGAATGAAATGAAACGATCTGAATTGAAATGAAAATGAAACGGTTTGATTTGAAGTAAGAATGAAACGATGTGAATTGGAATTAAAATAAAACGATCTGTTTTGAGATAAGAATGAAACGATCTGAATTGAATGAAGAAAGAAACGATCTTAATTTGAATTACAATGAAACGATCTGTTTTGAGGTAGGAATGAAACGATCTAATCTTAAAACGATTTTCAGAAGAAGGAAAAATTCTAAGTATTCTAAAATGATTTGGGCAGAGTTTTGGTATGAAATGGAATAAAATGAATTGAGCAAAACCAATCACGAAGATCAGTTACCCAAAAATAGTTTGATTTCCAAACACAACTCTTCAGGCATTACTTCAAATGAGAGAAAATTCAAGTGAAACTTGAAACGACCTAAAAGAGATCGTTCTTCTTTCTAGGAAAACTGAAACGATCTAAAAGAGATCGTTTTGGTTTCTCTTCAGACTTGTGTATTTTTCAAGAATTGAATTGACCAAAACCAATCCAAAGGATCAGTTAGCCAGAATCAGTTCTTCACAACACAACCACACTTCTCAAAACGATCAAAATTTGAATCGTTTGACAATTCACAACACTGATATGAAAGTATGAAGGAAAGAAAAACTGAAACGATCTAATTAAGATCGTTTTAGCTTTACACAGTCGTCTTCAACCTCTGAAGATGAACAACTCCATTGACGATATCTAAAACTTCAATATCTTTTGATTTTCTGAGAATTGGAACATGAAACCACTTGCAAACAGTTTGTTTTCACCTCAGCAATGATCCGATTAACAAAATTTAGCTTATAACACACCAGAATCAAATCCCAAATTTTAGCGCCAAAAACTCAAAATCTGAACTTTTGATCCAGATCGAATTAGAACACAAAACTTGATAGGATTATGTTATTAACTATGAGGAATTGAATGATGAACAAACATTTGTGATTTTATGTGATTTGAGAGGTTAATTTTTGGATTTTCAGTAAAAACAAAACGACGAACAGAAACAGAAATAAAACAAAATTAATGGTGATTTTTGATGAAAATGTGATTGAATTCAGTTATGGATCGAGATCAAAATGATGTTTTTCTCTGATACCAAATGTAATCAACACGATTTTATCAACCGAATTCACATTAACAATGGTGTTTGGTTAGTGTGTGTTCTTGGTGTTTGTGTGTGTGTTGAGAGAGAATTGGAATCAAGTGTGTGTTATTCAGGTATGCCAAGTGTTAAGTGTTTTGTGTTATTGATTTCTAAGGGATTGAGGGCTATTTATAGTCTAAACAAACTAACAATGCTAATTATCACAATTAGCCCCTCAACCTTAGAAATCATCAACTCATGACTTAACAACAAGTAAGTCCATAACTTAAATTACAATGTATCACTACTTTTGAATTTCTAACAATTTGTTCAAAATAGTTGAAGTTCAGTGAAGAAAGGTTGCTCAGGATTCTGAAGGCATTCAGAATAAAGTTCACTGAAGCTTCACTTCAGACTCAGAATCAACCAACACTGAAGACGTTCAGACTAAGTCAAAGACTGAAGACTGAAGAAGAAGATCATCTCAGAAGCAGAGCTCAGAGAAGGTCTTACCTGATTGAAGACACTGAAGAGGCTCAGTGAAAAAGTATTTACAACACTTTTTCACTGATTACGAGGAAAGTCTTTTTGCAACTTTAACTACCTTTACCCGGTTTATTACCTTATACCTGGGATTGGGAAAGTTTTAGCAAAAGGTTGGGAATAAAGTATGTCAAGTCACATCAAAGAAACTTACATACTTTACCTTAAACAAGCATGCTATGGATTTGTCCCACAAATCCATAAATGCATCCAACCATATTTGTACGGCATATTGCCATGTCATCAAGACATGTTTGCCTATAAATATAAGACTTCTCACACTTGCAAAAATGCTTGGAACTTTGGCAATTGCAACGTGTGATATCACTCTAAGTATTCTTACGAGTAATTTCTTGTCGCATAGATCATTTGTATTTCTAGGGTTGTTTAGATATTTTCACAAGTGTGATTATCTTTGTTCCGCAACAACTCTTGTATTTTGTTTATAGAAATAAATAAAATACATTGAAAAATACATCTCGACTCATTGCCATAATACTTGAATATAACTAGTATTTATATAGTTTCAAGCACTTGCTCTTTATTGTTCATATCCATATCTGGATCATAGTTCATAACTAGTCTTTATCTAGATTCGAACCATTTGTCAGTCGGGTTACTTAATCTACTTGTGTTTATTGTTAACCTATCTTGTATCTTGTTATATCCTGTTCTCGTTGTACATCTTATGTAGGTGGAATTACACGAAAACTTGCCAAAAATTTGCCAAAGAGCCAATATGTGGCACTATCATTGCCCCTTAAATGATATGGTCTATGGTGTGTAGTAATCTTGACTTGTTAAGCATTGTACTATAAATTTACCCATTTTGTGTATTTTGTTTTTGTGGGTTATTACATTAATGAACTATTTGACGCATCTATAACATGTTCTGTTTATTATTATAATCAAATTTATTAATCTAATCAGACCGTATAAAACATGTATACATAATTAATACGAATATTATATCTAGTAAATATATATAAAAAAAAGTGACATACGTTTTGACAAAGCTATATAGCCAATATTAAACATTACTTGTACAAATTACAATTCATATTATTTAGCTAGCTATAATATCTTATTTCAACTTATAGGCTAGCCATTAAATCTGAAATCACACACATTCATAGGTAGGTTTTTTTTTTTTTTTTCTCATTTATCTATTTTTACAATATAAATAGGAATATTTTAAACACTCAAACTTCACGATATATGTAAAAGTTGATCATCGACTATGCCAAGTTACAGCCATCTTCGTGCAACCCTGACCTTCAAGCCATGTTTCATATAGAGAATGATTGAAACATTAGGAGCCACAATATGACCTTTTGCCATTTCAAAACTGTAGTTGTGAAATAGTGTTGCACCTATGGCCTTTATTTGAGTAAAGGCGACTTGTTTCCCTATGCATGTCCTTGGTCCTGCATTAAATGACAAAAACTTATACGATGGCTCATGTCTTATTGTCAATTTGTCGGTTAACCACCTTTCTGGCTTGAATTCCATGCAATCTTCACCCCAAATGCTTTCCATTCTTCCCATAGCGTACAACGAAAACAATATCTGAAAATCAACAATTTCAATTGTATATAAAGAATCATATTTGAGTATATATAACTTATCAATCTTTGTACATGAATTAAAAATGGCATCATGTCGTGAAATCTCTATTATCGTAGAGCTATGATACTGGTAAAATATATTTACTTAACCATATGTGACACCCAAAGCTCATTTGTTAACGGCTATTATTATATCTATTGATGTATATTGTTACAAGGAATCAAATGATAAGAAGGGAATTATTATGTCAAAGTAGCACAATAGTTTACTTTTTTCGGAAATGAAAATAGCTACTTCTTTTGTAGAAAAGAACTTTAAATAAAAGCTTACCTAAAATTAATCTTAATACGGAGAAAAAGGTTAATTCTTCTAAATAAATAGTCTAAACCCCCTTAATCACAAAATAATGACAAATTGTAAAATCGGATGATAATATTGGAAAAAGATATAGTGGAATCTACATATCATTAATCTTATAATTTTAAGAAAAATTTTAAGCTAATTTTCAAAATAGTATATATCATTTCTCATAATATATTATATCTATATTCATACTATCTTATAAAGCATTTTGCCCTTTTTAAAAATCTCAATTTATGATTTGAAATACTTAAAATACCATTCTTCTTTATTCACTAATTTAAACATCCTTATTTAATATACTTATAATATCTTTAAATCTCAACCACTCATTTTTTTTCTCTCTGTTGCATAAATCATTTTATTCATCTAATTCATTCAAAATCTTTTATTTCAAAAATCGTATATCGATAGATTATAAAAATTGTATGGGTTTTCTTAAAATTTCATGTTCTTTCATTAGAGATGTCATTCGATATACTTTTGATGAATTTTTAAATGCGAGGACGAAGCCCGTACGGATAAAGCATTTGGCTATCACCCTCAATGACTTATCACTTCCTATGACCTATCACCCTTACTATCTCACTGCCGTAATGCGCGGACACTTTCCCTCGTATATATATATAATAGAGATCCAAAGAGAAGATTTTTAGGGCGTTTTCTTAGCTTTTTTTCGATATTTTTTCATTGTTCTTTTTAATTAACTCTATTCATAAAAAAAAAAAATTTTAATTTCTAACCCGAATTAGTGAGTTATACATGTAAACATACGGTACGGGCTTCGTCCTTAAGGATATTAATAAGGGGTAGCTGGTGGGAGTGATAGGTTAGGGGTGATCGGTGATGAGTTGACTTACCTAACGGGTTTTGCCCTTAGCTTACGGGCTACGCCCTTTGAAAAAAATATTTTTTAAAATTTTTATATGAAATTGATTAATTAAAAAGAGAATGAAAAAAGTAAAAAAAGGAAAAAAATTTCAAAAAAAGAAGCTAAAAAAATAAAAAAACATTCTCTTTCTTTTCTCCGTAAGATATCTTCTTATTTGATCTCTATCCTCTATATATATGAAGAAAATAAATATAAAGTTGTCGTATAAATAAGTTTAGGTATAAACAACTCACGTAAGTTAATTTATAAAAAGCATGGCCCAATTATCTACTTATTATATAATAAATAGTAAAAAGGTAACCTGTAAAGTGTTCTATATTTAGCTTAGGTTCACTACACATTTACTTTTTCATTTTTATCCATATATATTGTTGAGTTTTAAATTTGCATATAACCATTCGTCACTGTCATCGTTTCCTTTTACAATTTAAACAACTAAACAACCTACGGGATCCTCTCAAGTAAAGTTAGAAACATTTTGGTGGCTGGATTAAATTCATAAGTTAAAATTTTTAAAAATTTTATTTGAATATTGAACTTGAATTTTAATTTAATGGTTAGAATGACTAACTTTACCAATAAAGTTTATAATAAAGTTTATAATAACTTGAGAGGATCTTAATCTCAAAATAAGTATATATCTATAAACCCTTATAAAACATATTGACTTATTCTATTTTAGGAAATTCAGCATTTTTTATGCCCAAAATACCCTTATTTCTTAATCTTAATTCTCCTATACACCTAATCTATACTTTTATATTATTTAATAAATAAAACAACCTTCTCTTTAGAAGTTATGGAGGAATTATCTAAAATATCATTAAAGATTAAATTACAATATCAGTCATTTATCCAAAATATCTCCATTAATCTTTTATCAATTATCTTTACACCACTTATCTACACCACTCGACGCCACCTCCACCACCAACAGTGACCCCCACCACCACATCGTCGCCGCCACAACACTGCCCGCATTGCGTGGGTACCGTGCTAGTTGAAAATAAGTATGTATTGAAAATGACAAGGAACGTACACACAATAATCGCATTATGATTTGAGGTCTTACAAACACACAGTAATTGTATATACATATAAAGATAAGCGAATCATGAAACTTAACTAATAAATACGACAACTTAATATTAATAACTTGATCAAATAGATATATAATGAAAGTATATATAGTGAAAAAGAAAAGAAAATTAATTACCTTCATTTTTGAATCAACGCGATGACCACTTGGAAGAACGTCTGATTTAACTGGAGCTTTATGTTGGAAAGGAACAGGCGGATACAGCCTTAAAGCTTCACAAAAAACAGCATGTAAATAAACCAGCTTGTTTGTTTCTTCAGCTTGGAATATTCGCCATTTTCCGACTTCAGACTCAGGTATCAATTCATTTATTTCGTCTCGAATCCTTTTCTCCACATGAGGGTTGGTCATAACTAGCCAAAGGAACCATGTCAACGATGAGCTTGTCGTGTCCCTCCCTGCGATCATCAAGTTTAAGATCGTGTCTCTTAAGAATTTATTGTTGACTTGTTGTTTGCCATCATCAAGAGATTGATGATGATCACTCTCAGTGATTAAAGAAGTCAATATGTCGACTCCTTTCAAATCATCTTGTGAAACGACCCCCGCGTTAGTACTTAGGTCGTTTCTTTTTCTCAAAATCAGACTCCCAATAACATCGTCTAACGTTTCCCAAGCCTTCTTTAGTTTCTTTTCATTCCCAATTCCTAGCCACCTTTGTAGTTTCCACACGCTGTTTGGAATGACATGACGTGAAAATATGACTTCTTCCACTTCATCCATTGCTCTTGAGAACGGGACGTCTTTGAAATCGATAGATAAACAACCAGGATCATATCCAGTTACAAAAAGGCAACTAGTGTCAAAAGTATACCTTTGAAACACATCTTGCATATCAACAGCAATCGCTTTTACTGCCACATAATTGAGGACGGGAGTTAAGCCATCAATGAGTTTTTGAGTATTCATCCTGGCTAAGAATCCAAGAAACTTTTGATTGTTGATCAGTGCGTTAGTCACTTTACGATGACTCCTCCACAACTCGTTATCAGAATTGAAAATCCCGTCTCCAAGAACTTCAAAAATCTCCCTAAATTCATTACCTTTAGGGAAGTTCAAGAAGTTAGAGCTCATGATATAATGAACGTTTGTTGGATCAACGGTTGCTAACATGTCCATATGGATGAACCATGGACCTTTGAATAAGAATGTGCCTTGGCTTTCACGTAAAATATCAGCACAACGCTGATGGATTATACCGGTTCCACCAAGCAAGGCTGGAAGCATACCAAGGAAAGGCCAATCGTAAAGTATTGCATGGCGCTGCCGGAAAAAAGAGAAACAGAAATAGCATAGAGTTGCGAGAATGACCTCTAAGAAGCCGAAAGGGATCACCATTATTTTGTGTTGTTCGTAGTTGTGAGAATACGTGATCAAGAATGGATAAATAGAAATGACAAGTACACTAGGCTAGTATATGTAAAGGTGAAATTAAAGATTTGGTTGGTAGTTGTTAGGCCATCTATTGTCAACTGTAGTCAATGTACATATATGAAGGAATATGTATATATATTCTCTTCGTATATATGTAATGTCGTGCGGTACATTTTTAATGTAAATTGATTTAGGGTTAAATTCATAAAAAGTTAAACTATTTATAAATTTCTTATTAAAGATAACCTATTTTGTTTTTGTCTATTTAAAGGATGTTATTTTTAAAAAATTCTTAATAAAGGGTATCTCGTTATTTTTTGACTGACAAAACTCGTTAAGTGTCACGTCATCGATGTCACGTCATTATTTTTATATATTTTTCCCAATGATTTATCCTCCTAAAAAATTAGCCTAAAAATCCTCCTAATAACTTTATATGGTCAGATGTATATACCACTAATTCTCTTTCTTAATCTAATCTACTGATTTTTCTACATGTCTTCATCTAAAAATTAAGAGGATTTTTAATTTACTGTAAGTTAGGAGGATTAATATAATATGACTAATTAATCTTTCACGTGAATGAAGAGTGAAAGGAGAACCATATATATAATGGATTGTAAGGCCTCTCCTTATAAGGACAGGAGTCCTAGAGAGTCCTGACTGCCACGTCAGCAGGACTCTCTTCAGAACTCCCTCCAAGACTCTTCCTGCCTATAAGACAGCTTCTTCAGAACTTATTCGCCACATCATCATTTCTTTTTTCATTTTCTTTTAAATACATTTAACCAAACTATATCTTTAACATTAAAACACACACATTTATATATAAAAAAACACATTAAATTAAAAAAAAAACACATTTATTTAAAAAAAAAAAAAGATTACAACACAATTTATTGAAAACACACAATGAAAAGTAACACACAAACCAACTCGAATGAAAACTAAAACAAACTACTCGTCTCCCTCGTCATCCTCATCGTCTTCATCATCACTACCTTCACCCATCGCTAGAAAGTCTTCCCCAAAGTGATCCATCAAAGACTTACGATAATTCAGAAGCGCCTTCAGCTGCCTTCTAGGCAAATCAGTGTGAACGGGGTTCTGAAGAAACGTAAACGCGTCCATAACTTCCCTCCTGTGACGAGAAGCACTCCTTGCCTTTCGATCCTCTTCAAACTTGAGCCGATCTTCATCTGTTTTCTGTAAGGATTTCTTCTGCAACTTGAGCATTTCGTCGAGCTTAAGAAGCGCCTCTGAACCAGTGGATGATCTACTCGAACCTGCATCAGAACCTTGGGACAACTTTCTGCTAACATTACATTCCGGTGGTCTCCTAATCGGGTCATCTCCAAACAACGGGTCGACACCCGGGTTTTGCTGTTCACCAAGCGGCTGTGATGGCCCACTATCGTCATCCAAATCGACCATATCCACCCACGGCTGTCTACTTGTGTCGTGGTCGTTCCAAAAGGTTGGAAAACCTTTAAGAATTTCCCAACAACTCTCGAATGCAAAGCGAGACGGCCCATACAACTGCTTGTATTGCTTATGAACGGCATCAAAAATATGCTTCTCTTCGGCGCCGCTTTGCCGTCCTTCATCATTAAACCTTTTATACACAGTCCCGAAATTCTTACACCTGGCTTTGATTTTGTTCCATTTTCCATGAAGTTGACTCACATTACGATGACCATCTGTTGATGTCTTGTTAAAGAACGTCTCAATTTTTGTCCAAAACACGTTTTCCGTTTGACCATTCCCCTTGATCGCATCCTCGGTAGCATGCACCCAACACCTAGTCAAAACCACACATTCCACGTCGGTCCATTTCCTCTTGTTTGCAACCTCCTTTCCTTTTTTTGTCATTCTCTTTGGCGGTTGGACAACCACGTCTTCTTCGTCCATAGGAGTGGCAGAAGCAACACTAGTTCCCGCGCGTTGGTCATCTACCACATGAATCGGCTGTGGTAGTGGTGGTGCCGCTGTGCTTGTTGATACATCTGTGCCGCTTGCAATTGTTACAATAGCAGAAGGTTGTTTACGTTGTTTATACCGTCAATCGGGTTATAACCCATTTGATTATAAAACGAAGTCGAAAACGGGTTCACTTGGATTGGAGGCATCGATGGCGACGACATATAGTTGAGTGGGAATTGAGAGTTGGTAGATTGAAGTTGTGGGCTAGACGACGACATTCCCGGTGATGGTGGTGGAGGAAAGTCGAGAAGGTTTTGAAGCATGTCGTCTCCAACATTTTGATTGATTTTCTTATTTTGGTTTTGTTTGATATTCTTAGGCATGGTGGCTATGGATCGGCTGAATTTGGAGAAGAAGAAAAACAAATTGGAGAAGAAGAAGAAGAGAAGGCAAACATATAGGGTGGGGGTATATAGCCGTTAATTTCAAAATTTGAGAAGAAAACCATTTTTTTTATCCGTTGCAAATTTGGCCCCACATGGAGCGTTCACGGGAGTCCCTGCGAGGACTAAAGCATAGGACACAAGGTTATAAACGCTCGCTGCCAATGGCGTCTGTCGTCTTCGAGAGAAAGAACGCACGGAGGACGTCCTTATAAGAACGGGCCTAAGAAAATGAAGATAATCATAAATGAGCATTTATGAATATTTTATGTGATACGGAGTAGTACGTAGAATATAGTAACATCTAAGGGGGATGGAGCCGAACCTCATAGTCTTTTCATCTCCCTTCAAATAACCAATCAAATTACTCCACCTCATTTCAACCCTCTAACATTTTTTCAACCTTTTTTCAGTCCTTTTTTAGTGATAACCGAAACTCCCAACCTTTTTTTCACATTTTAATAATTTATCCTTAACATTATAAACTTTACATAACTAACCATTTTTAATTTATATCTTTTATTAATAACAAAATACATTACATAACACTTAAAAACATTACATTTTAAAAGTAAAAACACACACGTACGTAATAAAAACACACAATGCATAACTTAAAAAAACATAACTATTCTTCATCGTCATCATCGCTAATTGACATATTTCCTAATCCACGTTAAGCGCTTTTGTCGAGCCACCACTTGTCATGTTGCGGGCATTTGACTTCATCCGTTGTTTTGTCTTCCCCGCAATTGTCGTGGTACGATTCGGCCCAAGTGCATTGGTCACCCAACGTGTGACCCGCCTGAAAAACATCATCGACCACCCCCTTGACCCTTTTGATCTCATCCTGCAGAAACAAAGAATATGTCTCTTCGTGCTTCGAGACCTTGCGGCCTGGTTCTTCTATACTAGCAACATGTTGCTCGTATTGCCGTCTTTTCTTCCGTAGGTAACCCAGGACCCTGGAGAGATCAGTTTGAAGGAGGGTGTCCTCTTTGATGTCGACCATCATTCATGTTTTCATCTCATCTTCGGTCAGACAAGGTCGGTGAACATTCTTTTTTGATGATGAGGACGCCATTTGATTAGAATGAGTGAGTGACTTTGTAGAAGAATGAAATTTAGAGTTGTTGATGAATCTAAATTGTGCTCTAAGTTTCTATTTATAGAGTGACAATCCAGGTAGACGTTTAGGGACTATAAGTGTAAGTGTTTTTGAATTTTTGGTCGTTTAAGGGACTGAAAGTGTAAATATTTTGAATTCAAACGTTAGAGGGACTAATGGTGTAAATATTTTGAATTTTGAACGTTAGAGGAGCGTCTTTGTAGTCTACCTATAAATACTGGGACCTTGTAAAAGATTTCATATCAAAACTCAAACTTCTATATATATATATCTGAAATGGCTTCTTCATCAAATGCCCCTAACCGAAAACCACCAATGACTGTCGATCAAGTAAATGACAGTATCATAGCTGATATCCTCGACCACCGAATGTTCAAAGAGGAAATTGTTGTCGTTGGTCGAAAACTAAAGGCGAAGAGGCAATGGTGTAAAAAAGAAATCGATTATATACAAACCGGGCATTGTACTAATCTTGAGTGTCAATACTTTACTTATTTGCAGGGTAAGATCGACAAGATTGAAAGTGCTATGGAAAAACTTGCTGATGCGGTCGTCAACTTGAACCATTTGATCATAAATGCCGAAGCAGTTTACGAACAAAAAAAATGAGTGTTTAATATGTTGTAATGTTACAAAATTATGTTCTTATGGCTTTAAATTATATTGTAATGTTAAGTACTTTTAAATTAGTGTATGATGGTTTAAGTAGTTTTGTTTATGTTGTAATGTACTTTTCTTAAAATTAAAATGGCATTTTAAAAATTAATATGGAGTGTGTATTGTGTTTTTGAAAGTTTAAATGGGTAATAAATAAAGAAAAAAAAAAGTTTTAGCATAATTGCAATCTGGTCCTTGACTCTTTCTCTCTTCCCCTTACTGGTCCTCCAACGGTCATTCCCTAGTTTGATGACTTGCCGCCCCTCTCTTCTTCAACCCCCGGCGAGTTCCCAGCTTGCGCAACCCAACTCACCGCCATCTCGCTCCAGTTGCAGCCGAAACTTGCCGCCATCTCGCGGCCATCTCCCTCAACCCTCCCCTTCGGCTCCTTCCCCCCCCCCCCTAAGAGCATATGAATATAACAAAATACATTGATAGAAATAAATACTTGTGGTACTCAATAAAGGATCCTAAAGATAAATACAACCAATGCTCCAAAAAGTACTCTGTATGTTTTGACTTGGGTAGACTCAATATATATATACCAAAGCATGGCGAACTGAAAGGGGAGTAAATGAAGTAGCAAGTCAATCTGTCGACTATGGCAATGGAATTTAATAAAGTATAATCTCAATATTATACTCTAACCATGCATGTAGGTATAAGATTTATTGATATTTTGTCCATCGCATTTTGGAACCAGTTAATATAGAACAAACATTACCTCATTATGAGGTTGTCAAACCCCGAGAGTAAGACGGAAAATTCAGGGTGTAAGATAAGCACACGCGCACATGGATTATGGATGTATCATAGGAATAACTAAATGAGTTCAGAAGATTAACCATAATCGAATACATAGTTCAAATACGCAACACAGAAGTCACAAATATAGATTCAAAATAGGATTCACATAAAATAAAAGATAAATTCTCACGCATAGGAAACGACAAGGCATATTGCCAATCTAACACAAATAATTAAGCATGCAACACTCCAGTTCCTAATCATGAAGTCTGTTACAAGTATCATGCTACCATCCAAGGAATACTTAAAAGAGACAACACAAAGGTTGATGAGTTCGTAGGCTTGAAATCATGATTGTTTACTTGAAAGCTCATTTGAATCACAAAATAGGTTAATTGAATAACCATTTGAAACATTTATTGTTTAAATGAATAAATTTTGTTGCCGTCAAATATGAACACACGAATAACATCGTATGATATGGCTATATCCCTACTTACAATACATATAGTATGAATACACATATAAGTGTGCCCTTACAGTCGACCTGGCTAGTGTGGTGCACAAAGCAACCAACGAATACCAATACATGCTCTTATTGTCATAAACATGACCTGGCTAGAATGAATACCAATGCGTGCCCTTATCCAAGACGGAAACAATTGGTACTGACTACACGGATGCCACTCGAACTGACCCATATAGGGGGAGCACGTCGCATGGGAATAATCGGCGTTTAATGCGGGCATTGTTGCATGTAGGCATTATAGTAGTAAATGGACATTACAAGTAGTGGATAGTACAGAGTACTACTCAAAGCGAGACTTGTATATGGGTTCAAAACTTGTGACAACGGATGTGGACAGTACTAAATGACAGGTTGGTGAACCAATAGGAGTCATAAACATGACTTGGGTGGAATCCTCAATGAATGTATACAATATCATAAAATAATATGTATTCATTATAGGAAAGCATGCTCATAACGTGCCACCAAGTGTTAACTAAGTTGTCCAAATAGAGCACAAGTTTGACTTTGACCAAAATTTACGAGTTTGACTAAAGTTGACCAAATCGCGAGTTTGACTAACGTTGACCAAACTGACCAAAGTTGACCCATTCGACTAACGTTGAGCAAATTGACCTTCATGAGGTAGCAATTGAAATATGAGGTCTTAATTTGAATATGAGGTCTTAAATTGAATACGGGTCTTAAATTGGAATCTGGGGTCTCAATTGAAAATGTGAGGTCGATCTCAATTGGAAATGTAAGGTCACAATTGAATTACGAGGTCACAAATGAATTACGAGGTCAAAATTGAATTACGAGGTCATAATTCGAAAGGTATTTTTAATATTATGTTGTACTTTTAGACCCACTATGATGATGGAAAAAAAATACACAAGTTGGAGACTAAAAAATGAACGAAAACTCAAAAACCCATTTGAACAAAATTTATAAAAAGTATGCAAAAGTCCTTATATCTTAAGATTTTTTGAATCAAATCAAATGAAATTTTTACAGAAGTTGTAGTATATGTTTCTAAACGTTTTGAACGTAAAAAGTTTAATACTTGGTGTGTGTAGTGTGTGTATTAGAGGAAAAACCAAAAATACCAAAAAGAAAAGCATAAAAAGGGCTTTTATTCTTACTTCAAATATGACCCAAATAGATGTTTGTGATGATGTTTAGAGCGTAAAATCACTGTTGTTGATGCTAAATCTAAACAAAATAAGGTTGGATTGCAATAGAAATTGATGTTTATGAGCTAGTAATATGAGATAACAAAGTGAGGTAGCAAAATGGGGTAGTAAGGGTTTTTGTGTGTTTTTGCTTGGAGGCTAAATTGATGGAGGTGAAGGTTTGTGTAAGATTATTTATATGTGGGGTAAAGTAGAAGGGTTTCATACTATGTCACCCTACAAGGACAAAATTACGATGTCGGTCAACGAATTACGATGCCGAACCAATTGTGATATTAAATTGAAAATACGATGCCGCCTATAATTTATGATGCCAAAATACAATTACGATACGGAAACAAAAATACAATGCCGAATTCAAATTACAAAGTCGTTTTCAACTTAAAATTTTTATTTGACTTAAAAACTACCATGATCAACTCACGAGTGTTACAAAGGTAGAGGTAGATACACATTTGTAGGAATGAATAGTTCTATCGAGACATCACATATAACAAAAACAGACGTTCTCCGGCCATCACACTTTTCTAAACCTAGGAATTTACATTCAAAAATATGACAAACAAATAAATGAATAATAAACAGATTGATTTCATTGTGAAAAACCAATTGTATATAATTCGATACCGAAAGTATCATGAAAGTCTGAAACTGTATAGAATGACTATAAGAGCCCAGGACTAGATGGCCTTACTAATGGTTTTGTAAAAAAATACTGGAACCTGCTTCATGGTGATTTTAAGGCTCTAGTCGACCACTTTTTTATGCATGAAAAACTTTCTGATGGCTACGCATCCTTTTTAATCACACTTAGACGCAAAATGCAAGATCCTCAGTCATTTGCTGACTTTGGATGGATTTCTCTAATCGGGTGCATTTATAAGATTACTTCAAAGGGTCATTGAGTCTATTATTTAAGACAATCAGTCGGCTTACATTGTTGGTTGGGAAATTTTGGATGGACCTTTGATCTTATCTGAGGTTATTTCATGGTTAAAGGTCAATAAAAATCATGCTTTTCTTCTAAAGTTTGATATGAAAAAGGCATATGATTGTGTAAATTAGAAGTTTCTAACTAACACCATGAAACAGATGAACTTTCCTAATCGTTGGTGTAAATGGATTGAGGCATGTTATGCTCATCCCGTGCCTTAGTACTGCTCAATAGATTCCTGACCAGCGAATTTTAGTGCTCAAGGGGACTTAGACAAGGGGATCTCCTGTCTCCCTTTTTGTTCACAATCGCTATGGAACCTTTATTTTGTTTTCTGAATAAGGCGATTAGCAGAGGCCTTATCAAGGGGATCCAATTGCGTAATGGTGGACCAAACATTAATTTGTTATATGCTGACGATGTTTTGTTGTTGGGTTAATGTTCAACTCAGTGTATAATGACTGTGTTTCGTATATTGAGGTGTTTTAGGCTGGTCTCTGGGCCCAAGATGATCATTCAAAAGTCAATGTTACTTGGATTTGGAGTTCATCCTTTGGAAGTGGAAAGGGTCGTAGGTAACATGGGCCTTAAGTCTAGTAAGTTTCCTATTGAATACTTGGGTTTTCCACTTAATGCAAATATGAATCTCTCTCGGTTTTGGTAGCCGATAATTGAGACTTTTCAAAAACACCTTTCTTCTTGGAAAGCTAAAACCTTGTCTATTGGTGGAAGGCTGACACTTATCCAAACAGTTCTATCAAGTCTCCCTCTTTATTTTTTTTCCCTCTATTTAAGGCACCAGAAAAAGTCCTCGAACCGCTTGAAAGAATTAGAAGGAGATTTTTTTGGAATGGTAAACAAGAAAGCAAATCTATTAACTGGGCAGCATGGGGTAATGTACTAGTCGAAAATAAGCTTTGTGGACTCAGGTTGGGATCACTAAAGGGGTCGAATATCACATTGCTTACTAAGTGGTGGTAGTGGCTAAAAAATGAAACAAACAGACTTTGGAGATGGGTGGTGGTTACCTTTCATGGGAACCCAACTGATTATTCTGTTTTACTTGTAAATAACAACATGAGTGGCATTTGGAAAGTGATATGCAAGGCTACAAAGGAGGTAACAAACCGGGGGATTGTGATACAACAATTTATTGATGGTGATGAGTTTAATATAGCCGACTTGAGAACCAAGTGTGAAGTCCCTCACTCGATGGTTTAACCCACAAGTGTAGAATACAACAAGTCAAGTAATTACTAGATAGGACTAGTATGAATATGAAAGGTCAAGTAAGCACTAGATTGGACTAGTATTACAATAAATAAAAATGCAAGAATATATATAAAGTAATACGTACTTAAGCAATATAAAGATAAGCAAGTAAAGTAAATGGTGAGATACAATGTAATTTTCAAGTGTATTTTATTTATTGATGTTAAATAAAATACAAGGTTGTTGCGGAACAAGATATTACAAAGTAAGTATCTAAACAACCTATGAATTACAAGTGATCTAGTTGTGAAGTATAACTGTTTAGATCGAGAGTATTTGAGCAAAAGCACCAAATTGCAAAAGTGTGTGTAATTTGGACGAGGGAAGTGACTTTGTATTTATAGGCAAAAAGAATAAATATAATATTCTTTTTGCCGTACAAATATGGTTACATGCATTTAAGGAAATTACTTTAATTCCTTAAATGCATTGATTAAAGTACAAGAATAAAGTCACTTGATAGTGACTTGTCTTCTAATTAACCAACCACCTTTACATGCGTGTAAGGTTTTTAACAAAAGACAAATGGGTTGTCCGGGTAAAGGCATGTAAAGGCATAAAGTCAATTCCTCATAATCAGTGTTCAGACTTGTAAGGTCTAGAACACTGTCATGGACTCCAGTTAGGCGATCTGGTAAGTCTTCCAGTGAGCTCCGCTATTTGTTAGACTTCTTTCTTCAGATTTCAGTCTTTGACTTCAGTGAGAATGTTCTTCAGTGCAGAGATCTTGACTAGAGTGAAGTCTAGTGAACAAATCTGGTGGAATCCAGATTCCTGTACAAGTAAGTTATTCACTGGTCTTCACATAAATTCTGGACAAATCTTCAGAAGGCTCCAGAATCTTCATCTGGAGAGAGTCCAGTAAATCTGGACCTAACACCAAGTATGATGAAATAGGCGCACAACAAGCGAGGTATGATTTATCATGGAACAAATGGGTCCTCAAGAAGGTCAACATAAGGAATTGGATCAGATCAGCTAGAGGGGGATCCTCTTTTCTTCTATGAATTGTGTTTGGTGTAATGAGCAGGAGGAGACTATTGAGCATGTGCTCACTATCTGTCCAACTGCCTTGGAGATTTGGATGAATATTAGCTCGTAGTGCAAGAAACAATGTGGTGCACAACAACATCCACATGGCTCCCTCAATCATCTTTGAAGAAATTCGTGCTTTGGCGTTTTTGTGGATCAAAAGCAGAGCAAACAAATTGGAGCTTGATTGGAATAGTTGGTGTAATAGACATAATGTGTCTTAACTTACAATTGTCTTTCTCCAGTTATGATGTTATTTGTACTCCTACTAGCTCCTGGCTAGTTTTATGTAATCTAATAAATTCCATCGTTGTTGTTAAAACAAATGTATAACTTATGACCTTATCTTAATATGGGATCCATAACGGATGAAATTTATGCCACTTTTGTTTTGGAACTTGAACCGATTTTTTTTCAAGCTATATAATCTACATCTAATAAAGTTTTACGTTCAATCTTGCTAAGTGACTAAATTATGGATGGAGATACAACTTGAGGGGCCAAGTTAGAGGAATCGTGGCCCTGGGTTATAATAAGGGGACAAGATTCAAAGATGATCATTGAATCTTGACCGTTGATTATAATCTAATGATCAAGATTTCTTTAACTTGATTTAAGTTAGGGAAGTAACTAGAGGGAATCCTCATCCCTCTGTTATTATCTTGCTTTTTAAAGAAGTGGATATCATCTACAATAGTTATTGCCAAATTATCTTTACTATATTAAAAAAATTATGTTCTTTTTTGAAGGGAAACCTGATTCGAATACAAACTTGTTTTTTGAGTGTCCTTAATGTCACAGGTTTGGAAGAGAATATGCTTGCATGCTGATGTTAACTCTTTCTTTGTCATTTGAGATGAAATTGTAGATGACTTTATGTTGTTTGCCACGAGGAATTTTGTTGAATCAACGTTTTTAAAGCTTATTCTATATGCTACAACTTATTTTATCTGAATGGAGAGAAATACTTGTCTATTTCAGCAAAACAAGCGTTCAGTTTAACAGTTAATCAAAGTCAATGCTCATACTATCCAATTGAAACTGAGTTCGTTTCGATTGCAGAAGATTGGAAACATTAACATTGAATACTTGGAAATTCCCTGGTTCGCTTATCATCAGGCAAATTTCAGGATAATGTTCTTATTTAGCATTGTTTAGTTTGAGATAGATATATATATATATAGAGTGTGTATTTCATGATGATAGTTTTACTAGTCCTTTTTGATATTTTATGAAAAAACCTTAAAGCTCTCTCTGTAGTATGGCAATTTCCTCCTCTTTCTTTCCCTAAATTCGTACCTAATTCTCCTGGTTCATGTGATTATGGATGTAATTCATTCACTTTGTGGATCGAATTAGATCTGTGTATTGTACTTTCTAGGGTTTTGGTTCGTTTTAAGGATTTCCTTTTATTTCGTCTAACCTGAGATCGAGAGGCTGTTATCCTAGTTGATTACTAATCAAAATCTGTCAGTTTATGGTTTGGTCGACCATCTACCTAGTACTAATTCTGGTTATTAATTGATCAAGGGTCCGGTTTTTTGGTTTTTAGGGTTTCTAGAGTCTTGGGTTTATTTACTGCCTTTTTGTTTTATCTTTCTCCTAGTTTTCTCTTACGGTTTCGTTAGTGATGAATGAAGAGAGCTTGTTCTATCCCTGAGTTTAATTTTGATGCCTTCCGTGCACGTTTTGGAAAGCTTCGTAGTATGACTGAGTCTTGAACAAAGAAACCTATTAGGGTTTTGAGCAGCGATGATAATCCTAATTTATTTACTAAGAAAATAGCTTCTGGTTCGATGGATAATAAAGGACTTCAAGGAATAAATAAGGATGATATGTTTTCAACTGACGTTCATGATGATGATTTGAATAAAAAGCATGAGTTGCCACCTATGCCTGGTCCTCCTACGTATGAGAATAATACGTTTGCTGCTCCTACCAATCAGAATAAAAAGGTTGTTGATGGTTTAAACTCGAGTAATAGTTCTTATGCTTCGGCATTAAAGAAAGATAAGTCTGCTGATGGGTCTAATTTTGGTAATGGTTCTTATGCTTCAGCGTTGAAGAAAGATAATGTGCAGAAAAAGTTAATGTTAGGTACATTAGTAAAATAATCGGTTTTTGAATTCATTATATGGTTATTTCCTAGGGACTCTTTTGGCATATCCTGTGGTGGAGAACTATGTAAAGAATGCATGGGCCAAATTCGGATTGAAGAAAGTTATGATGAATAGTGTTAGGTTCTTTTTCTTCCAGTTTGAATCGACAAATGGGATGAAACAGGTTCTGGAAAAGGGCCCATGGATGATTCGCTTAACTCCTTTATTTTTGAATGAATGGACCCATATTACTTGCCTGACTAAACATGAGTTGAAAATAGTCCCGCTATGGGTGAAATTATATGATGCTCCTTTGGCGGCATATACGGAGGATGGACTGAGTAGGTTAGCTTCAAAATTGGGAAGACCGATCCTTCTTGATTCTTATACGAGTCAAATGTGTTTGAGTTCGTGGGGGAGGCATAGTTATGCTTTTATCGAGTTGGATGCTTTTATCGAATGGAAGGATGAATTGGTTATTGGAATTCCTAATTTGAATGGAGATGGTATAACAAAGGAAGTAGTAGGAGTGGAACGTGAATGGGATCCACCTCATTGTCAACATTGCAAAAATTTTGGTCATGATGATCTTGGACGTCCGTTACAGGTGAAGAAACCAAAGGAAGTTAAAGGTAAGGAAGATCAGAATGATGATGGTTTTATTACAGTTAATCGGAAAAAAGGAAAAGGAAAGGCTACTGTTGAGACACGGATTGAGGGTATTAAACTTAATAAGCCGAAACCTAATTGGAAGTATCAAAGGAAACAAGCAGAAGTACCATATCCTAAGCCTCCTCCTAAGACAGATACTACCCAGGATGCAAAGCAACATGATTCGTCTTGTGAAAATAGAAAGCGTAATCCAGCAGAAAATGTTCCTAGTACGTCTAATGTTAAAACCCATAACTCATATTCTGTTATAGGGGAGGAGGGAGTTGATGATGTTCATGAAGGTTTGCATCGTAAGGATGAAATTCCAAAAACCTCTAGGCCTGATTTCTTGAATGAAGATAGTGATGATGATCAAGTTGAGAATACTTTTGAGGAATCCGAGCACTTTAAAGATAAAATAGTCGTTTCTACAGGGGCAACCACTCCTGCTTCAGTGGAGCCCAATGTATAACATTGGATCATGGAATATACGGGGGATGAACCTACCCTTTAAGAAAAAAAAGGTTCAACAGGTACTTACTATTAATCAATTGTCAGTTTGTGCTATTTTAGAGTCTCATGTGTCTTCTGTTAAATTGGAAAAGTTGTGCAATAAGGTTTTTAGAAATTGGAACTAGACCTCGAATGGATGTATGTGTGCCAAAAGTCCATGTGTTATCCTTGGCTAGAATCCAAATGTCGTGGACCTTATGGTGATTAGTCAGTCAGATCAAGTAATTCATACTCAGCTTATATTGAAGGCTGACAAGAAGGTTTTGATGTGCTCGTTTATCTATGCACATAATAGATATACATTACGTAGAGATTTGTAGAAAGATTTGTCCTGACATTAACTGTTTGTTGGTAATCATCCTTGGTGGTTACTGGGTGATTTTAATGCAACGTTAAGCTTGGATGATCATGCTAGTGGCAGCTCAAATATGGATATTTCGATGCGAGATTTGAATAAAGATGTTACAGATATAGAGGTTTTTGTTGGGTCCAGTTTCACTAAAAACTGGAGGCTCTTCAGTCGTAACTGAAGACCAGAAGAATTGTCCAGAAATATCTGAAGTCCAGTTGCAATGTACAGCTAACGCAACTGAAGACTTCCTCCAGTTGAGATCTGATCAAACCTGAAGACATTCCAATTGAAGTCGAAGACAACAAGTGGAAGATAGAGAATGAGAACGGCAGCAAAGCCCAGTTGACATTCTATTCAGATAGAAACTACAGAGCATCAGTTTAAAGCCGCTACAATGCTTTACACTGATTACGAGGAAAACCTTTTATCTTTATGCAGCTTTATGTAGACAATATCATTTGTCTATGATTAAAGTGCAAAAGTGCATAAAGCAGGTTGGATAAAGTAACATCTTGACTTACCTTATCATGCATTTAAAAGGAATTCAACTTATTACCTTAAATGCTGCCAACCATATCTATACGACAAAGTTGGAATTCCAATGCCAACTTTGTCTATAAATAGAGGTCTTTGCACAACCAAGAAACAACTTTGCATTCTCATACATTGCAGTATTCTTGGTGAACTTGTGCAATATTCTCTCAATCGCAAAAAGGAACATGTCACAACTTTAAGTGTTTCGATTGTTAAGAGAACTTCCAAGTATTAGATCAATTGTATTTCATAGGTTGTTAGGATATTTACACTTGTGTATTATCTTGGTTCCACAACAACCTTGTATTTTATTTAAACATAATAAATAAAATACACTTGAAAATTACATATTTTCTCACCAATTTACTTAATAAGTTATTTACTTTATTGCATTGTATTTACTTATTCAACTTGTCACCTTAATAGTAAACCTCCAGTAACCTGGTATACTGTTCACTGCAGCCAGTCACGTCCAGATACTGTGAACGTATTGCAAAGTTATCTCACCATTGACATAGAGGTATCTTCAGTTAGTACCATCTCTTGAGTTGGGACTTTACAAGTGGTATCAGAGCAGAAGGCTAACATACTTGCCTTGATCTACTAGGATGTCTACTACTGAAGGTGAGAATGGTTCTGGTCCTAATATTGAAAACATTAATGTTAATGTTCCTCCTGGTACACCTAATCAAAATATGATCACTAATCCTCCTCCTCCTCCCCCTCCTAATGCCCCTAATCATGTCCATGGCCATTATTCTAACACTCCTGCTCCTAAATTTAATGGGAGTGGTGAAACTTTTGGAACATGGAAGGCTAGAATGCTCTTGCATTTTGGTGGGATAGAGAGGTATATGTTGAAAATCCTTAATAATGGACCTTATATACCCATGTCTCTTGGGGTAAGTTCTCTTCTTGATCCCACTGGAAGAAGAGGCACCAGAGAAAAGCCTGAAGACCACTGGTCTAATGATGATCGCAAACTGGTAGACTTGGATACCAGACTGAAAAACATGATCCTTGCGGCTGTTCCTGGAGACCTTATTCCAACACTTGTGTTGTATCCCAGTGCCAAGGCCAAGTGGGATGAACTGGTCGTTCGGTTTGAGGGAGGAGATGACACCATTGTCACTAGGAAAGTTGCCTTGAACAACCAGTATGAATCCTTCTTTGCCTTGCCCAATGAAAGTTTAACTGGTAATTAAACCAGATTTACTAGCCTCATCAACCAGTTAAGAGGCTTGGGCGTAGAGAAGGATATGGATATTCTTCTTGAAAAGTTTTGTGACATTTTTCCCTCCAAATGGTAAAATAGGATTCTTGTCTTAAGACAAGGTAAAACCCTGCATAGCCACACCTTTGCATCCCTCTATGGAGCCTTCAGTTTTACTAAAGATGCCATTAACCATGCCCAGAGTTCAAGGATTGCAAGTACTTCTGTGCAACCCTGTGCTGGTTTAATACCTACTGAGAATCTCCAACCACATTCTATGAAGGAGATGCTAAACAACTTCTTGAACTCTGGTCTGACCACTGAAATCAGTGTTGGTTGTGATGAAACTGACGATGATGATCTGGTAGCCATGATTGCTAAGACTTTCAACAGGTTTAAGCATAAATCTAATCGATTTAATGGTTCCAACAATGCTTCCAGCTCCAACTCTCTGGACAAAGCCAATCTACATGCTATAGGTGTGGTAAGAAAGGCCATTTTATGAAGGAATGCAGATCTAGTAAAATGAACAACCAAACTGGTCACCCTGTCCTTAATTTTAATCGACCTAATGATAGCTATAAAGCTAAATATATAAAACTTAAGGTCCAGATTGCCCTCTTGTTACTTGAAAGAAAGAAGGAGAAGAATAGGTCCATGATGGCAAACATTGAAGAAATTGGGAACTCTCTGATGATTAATCTGATGATGAAAAAGAGATTAGGGATATATGTTTCATGGCATTGGAAGAACAGTAGCAACATATGGTGAAGGATGATGTCATTGCTGGTAGATGGGTGGACATTAATTTGTTAAAGGTATGTGATTATGACAACCAGGTTGATCCAGAACTTAAACTGGACATTGCTAAATCACTTAATGGTGATCTATTGTTTGTTGAAACTGTTAGAACTAATAGTGAAAGATATCTGGAAACAATTTTATCTGAATTAAACAACTTGAAACCCCAATTAAATGATTTGCAAAGCATCTAGTTGGCTCTTAAGGAGTCAGTTTTGAAAAATGAGGTGTTGGAACTTGTAAATTAAAAGTTAAAATCTGATTTTGAAAAAAACAAATGATTATCAAGTCATAGGTAAAGGAATCTGGAAAGGATTATGATGCATTTTCAAGAACCATTGATGCTCAGAAAAATGCATGGAAATCTGGAGATGTAGAAATGGTTTCCCTCATACCAGATCTACATGCATTACCTCCAAATCTTAGGGTTGAGACCCCATATGACCAACCCAAGATTGTCAAGACTGAATCTGAAGAGACCACCCCTGTTGAGGTTAAAACTGGAGCCCATCATGCTAAAGCTCCAGGTAAAAAGGCTGCTTGTGAAAAGCCTTTACCTCAAAAGTCAAAGGAGCCCAAGAATCTCAAGACAAAGAACCAAACTGAACCAAAGTCCAAGGTTCAGCTGCCTATTAAAAATGATAATTTATTAAAAATGGACAGTCTACTCCAACTTTTGTCTAGGCAGGTTTAGAGTTGCACTGCCAGAATTAAAAATTTGGAAGGAGCCTCTTCTCCATCAATTGAAAAACAAAATGTCAAACTTCCATCAAAACAAAAACAAAAAGTTCCAATCGGAATTAAAAATGAAAAGAAAAAAGGAAGTAAATACCAAATACCAATTGTTTTTACTCCTGAAGCTGGAGCTGATGAAAAAGCTCCAAATTCAACCTCCAGTTCATCACCACAACAACCAACTGAGGCTTCTCGTGAGGATTCCAGTGAACCCATCAAGAAAAGATGGGTTCACAAAAATAACTAATGATCTTTGTGGGTGTGCAGGGCGATCGAAAGAAGCATACTTGGTATCTGGACAGCGCTGTTGGCCGGACTATGACCGGATGTAAGCCCCTGCAGGAGGAGTTCACTGTCCAAGATGGACCGACAATGACATTTGGTAATGATGGTAGTGGAAAACCTGAAGGATATGGTGTACTCAATAATTGATAAGTCAAATTCACCAAGGTTGCATTTGTGAATGGTTTGAAATATAACCTGATCAGTGTAAGTCAACTGTGTGATGATGGCTTCAGAGTTTTGTTCTATACTGCACAAGGCACCATATTTAACAAGGATTGGCAAGTGGTGATGATTGCACCAAGGATGGGAAATGTGTACATCATGGATATGGAAACAGCTCCAAACGAGCAGTGTTTCTATACCAAGGCTGATAAGGACACCAACTGGCTATGGCACAAAAGGTTATCCCACCTCAATTTCACAAATATTAACAAGTTGTCTCGCAAACAACTGGCGGATGGGATACCTCCAGTTTCCTTTAAAAAGGAAAAGCCATATCCAAGATGTGAAATGGGCAAGGAGGAAAGGGCCAGTTTCAAGACTAGGCAAAACTTTAGCATCATTGAACCTCTTCACATGCTTCATATGGACCATTTTGTTCCAGTGAATGTTCAAACTAGAGCTGGAAAGAAATACACTCTAGTTGTGGTTGATGAATATACCAGATTTTTTTGGGTAGTATTCCTCAGGTCCAAAAGTAATGCCGCTGCTGAAATCATCTCACTCATCAAAAGAATTGAACTCAAGTATACTCACAAGGTGTGTCAGTTGAGAAGTGATAATGGTACAAAATTTCAGAACAAAACACTTGAATCCTTCTGAAATGACACTGGCATCTCTTAAAACTTTTCTTCAGCTCACTCTCCAGAGCAAAATGGTGTTGTTGAATGAAAGAATTGTATATTGATTGAAGCTGCAAGAAGTTTGCTACCTGAATCTGGTCTTCCAACTAGTTTTTGGGTTGAAGTAGTGGCAACAGCTTGTGATACCCAAAACAGGTCAGTCTACATCAAGAGACACAAGAAGACAGCATATGAAGTACTTAGGAATCGAAAACCAAATATTGGATACTTTCATGTATTTGGTTGTCCAGTTTATATTTTAAACGATTTCAGTCCGCTTGGAAAATTCAATGCAAAGGCTGATGAAGGAGTCTTTGTAGGCTATTCAGATATTCGCAAGGCCTTTAGAGTTTACAATTATAGACTCCAAAAGGTTCATGAGTCAATTCATGTCACATGTGATGAATCCAATGATGTAATTAATAAAAAGCCAAACCTTGATATTTCTCCAGTTATTCCAATCAGTTTTGGTGAATCTCAACAAGTTCATCAGTCAGATGCTTCACCAGGTGTTGTTTCTAGTCACAAAGACATGGAACCAGTTTCAAAGGAGAATTCCACCAGTGACACTTCGTTGTATCCTTCCATCAGTTTTAATTTACCACAAAAACTGGTGATTGGATCTGATGTTCGTGCCACTCCAATATCAGAACCAGTTCAAATCCCAAATTCTCCAGTTATTCAAGAAATGCCTAAAACTGAAGAATTTCTTGATGCAAATCGTGACCTCATTAACTCTGATGAGGATGTTGAATAAATTTGGACTAATCCTTCTCCGGTTACAACAACTGGGGAGGGTCATCAGGTTACTTGTACTGATATTGTTATTCATCGACCTAGTCAATACACTAAATGGACTGTTGCACATCCAATTGAGCAGATTATTGGAGATCTAGATAGTGGGGTTTAGACTAGAAGAGCCACAAGTGAGCAATGTTTGAACGTCACCTTCTTATCACTGATTGAACCGAAGAAGATTGACGAGGCTATGGCAGACCCAAGCTAGGTAGAAGCAATGCAAGAAGAGCTTATCCAGTTCGAAAGGAACAATGTTTGGGAACTTGTTCCTTGTCCACCAAGGTTGAAGAAGGAACTCATTGGTACAAGATGGGTCTACTGAAATTAGATGGATGAAAATGGCAATGATGTTAGAGACAAAGCCAGATTGGTTGCCAAGTGTTATTGTCAAGCAGAGGGTGTTGATTTTGATGAGACTTTTGCTCCAGTTGCTCGACTTGAGGCCATCAGAATTTTCTTGGCTTATGCAGCCCGTCTGCGGTTCAAAGTCTACCAGATGGATGTCAAAAGTTATCCTGAATGGAACATTGGAAGAAGAAGTGTATGTTAAGCAGACTCCAGGCTTCATTTATGAGAAGCATCCTCACTTGGTATATAGACTGAACAAAGCTTTATATGGTCTTAGACAAGCCCCAAGAGCCTGGTATGACACTTTAACTAAACATTTTCTTAAACATGGCTTTCTAAGAGGTGCAATAGATAATACCTTATTTATTTTGAAAGAAAAAGGTAATATCTTACCGGTACAAATTTATGTTGATGACATTATATCCAACTGATGATGCAATGTGTAAAAAGTTTTCAAAAATCATGTCAACTGAGTATGAAATGAGTTTAATGGATGAATTAACATTTTTCTTGGGTCTTTAAACTAAACAAACCAAAGATGGTATTTTTATAAACAAAAAAAAATATGTCAGAGATTTGTTAAGAAAATACAAATATGATTCAATCCCATCGAAAACTACACCAATTGCAGCTCCATTGAGTTTGGATTCTTACCCAAATGGCAAACCAGTGGACCAAAAAGAATATCGTGGAATGGTTGGTTCACTGATGTATTTAACTGCTAGTCGACCAGATATAATGTATGCAACATGTATATGTGCCAGATTTCAGGCTAACCTAAAAGAATCACATTTGCATCCTGTTAAGTGCATCTTCAGGTACCTGAAAGGGTGTCCTAGCCTTGGTCATTGGTATCCCAAAGGCTCAGGGTTAGATCTAATGGGTTATTTAGATTCAGATAATGCAGGTTGTAAGATTGATAGAAAATCAACAACTGGTGGTTGTCATTTCCTTTGAGGAAAACTGGTAAGTTGGACCAGCAAGAAGCACACTTCAGTCTCTATGTCCATTGCTAAATACATTTCTGTGGCCAGATTTTCTGGATCAAGAACCAGTTATTAGATTATGATCTAAAATACAAAAGAATTAAGTTTTTACTTCAAAATTCAAAATAACACTTATGAATATCCTTTAATTTTTGAGTTTTGGTAATTAAATATTCTTGGTTTTTCTTTCGGATTGTGAATACAGCCTATAAATACCCTTTATTTACTCCGAACATATTTACTTTCATTTCACATTCCTTCATTCAATTCCAATAATCAAAATTGCTTCATTTCTCTCTCTGCTTCTTAAATCAAAAACCCTAATTCCAAAATTCTTAATTTCAATTTCTTTCTTAAATAAAATGGCTCCCAAATCTTCTCGCAGCAGAGATATAAATCTGCTCACTGTTGCATATAATCCATCACCTCAAATTAAACGTGCTCATGGTGCCCCTGAGGCAAAATTAATTAAATTGAACCCTAATAATCCCATGGCTAGTTTGAAAGGGGTTCAAGCTGCCAATACTGTTATCGGGAGGATCCAACAATTTCTTCTTGATTCTACCATTGGCGAATCTTTTTCTCTTAATTCACGCAAGTTATACCATGATTACTTGTGTGAATTCTTGTACACTGCACAACTCTCTGAAGATTGTTCATCCATTTCCTTCACTCTCAAGGATGGAACAGTTGAGTGTACCATCGCAATCGATACTGTGAGAGATGCTTTGCATCTTAACTACTGGAGGGAAGGTGAGTCTCCAGTAGTCATCTCCTAAAACATCAACTTTCACCAGGTGCTCCTCGACATGGGAAACAAGGAGTGTTTGGAAAATGGGGTGTTAAAAACAAAAGGTGCTTTGACGTTGAAAGGCCTCACACCCTCATGGAGATATTTCTTCATTCATCTGGTGGAAAGCATGGGAGGAAGTTCTGGTGGACTCAACCAGATCAACTCAACACAAGCAGAGATGGCTTACTGATGTGTAAAATCTAGTCTTAAATTTATAAACAAGAAAATACTAATAGTTAGACTTCTACACACAGGCAGTGTACCTTATCATGTATAGTAAAGCTAACAGTAAGTCCAGGATCGAACACAGAGACTAATTAAGAGCAAGCGAGTTTAATGCAGTTTTGAAAAGAGTTTTGGATTTAAGGACTCCCGTCACCTTGGTTTTGAAAGCGGTTAGTTAATTTGAAAAAAATTAGTAATTCCGTAGAATTAATTGAAAAGAGAAATTTTAATATCAATATTAATTAAAAGATCATCTACTTCGACTCCATGACACAACTTATTTAGGTTGCACTTAAATGAGAACCAATTCAAATATGTTGATTAATAACCGAGAACTAAATAAAGACTTACCCCGTACCCGTCAAGTTCATTACTTTATTCAATTCCCTTAATTAACTAGTTCCATTACTAAGATCGGTACCCCAAGACGCCTTTCATCCGAATCCAAATAACGATTGAGTCATTAGTATTTTGTCCAATATTTTTCATCTAGCGCATAGACTAATATTTTATGCATTATTCGTCTCTTCAGCTCCAGTACTTATAAATGATCTCATTTAGCTCACTATTGTCATCATTCATCTTATAGACCTATAAATCAATAAAAGCACATATTAAGTATAAAAGTCTATAAAAATGACGATAATACAAACATAAAATAAATAAAAGAAACGCTATCGCGTAATATAAATATATATAAAATAGGCGATATCAAATCCCCCCACACTTGAGTTTTGTTTGTCCTCAAGCAAATTTAAACTTAAGATCTTAAAATTCCCAAAAACACAAAATTATATCAATATTAATCAAAGGAAACTTCACAAAAAAAATTTCTATCAAGCGGTCCTGAATTCCACATGCATTTAAATAATATCTTTTCGAGAAAGCATAAGACGAAATCAGAAATACATCTTAGCAAACAATCAATCAATCATAATTAGAATCAAATCCATACTCGTGCAAAACTTCTACCATTTCTATCTTTCCAATTAATATTAAGCTCATACCTACTAAGCTCACAATTTATTCGCATACTTGATTATTATTGGCGATTTAATTAACAATCCAAAACGATTACCGATATTGTTGTCCACTTAAACACTCGGCACTTCCGGGTATCCATAAGTACTTTTTACTTTGTAGATTTATAACGCACTCAAGTTTATAAGATCTCTTATGTGTCCCATAACTAGCCATAATCCCGCAATTGAGACAAGCATCAAAACAAACACATACTAGAAACCTATACGGAAAATGCCCTTAAACAAACTAAACAACACTTTATTCAACTTTATTGCTTTCATTTGTACTTTGTACTCTTTATGACTTTGATATTGAATTTATTCCCCCTTGGGATGGCTTCATGGCCTTTAAATTTCACCCTTGTGATGGCTTCGTGGCCTTTAATGCTTTTTAATTTTTAGACATTTCCGCATAAATTCCTAATACATGAAGTAACAACACTAGCTTTTTCGCAAGATTTAAGGACAAGATCAACTCACAAAGTGAAAAGCATGCATTCAAAGCCACATAACTAGTTATGTTCCCGACAAGAGTGGAACCATAGTGCTTTGTGCCTACCGGTACATCATATGATGGAGTCATTAACTAATTCATATTTCAATTAAGTACAATTAATGCATGCATTTGTAATTTCCTAAATTGTATTGAAGTTCAAGACAAACCTACTATTAATTGGAAAGATGAAATGTCACGGGTAATAGATATATGAAAGCTAATCACAACCAATCTCATGTTTATGTTGTTTTTCTAACATTTTCAAAACCCACAAATTCATCACTTTTCATCTTTAACTAAGCTAACTCAAAATTTTAAAATTTAAGCAAAAATATGCATGTAAAGATAGAAATTTAAAAAAAAAAAACTTAACAATTTTCACCTGGTTTTTCCTATTTACCTCTCCCCCCACACTTGAGTTGTACATTGCCCTCAATGTACAATAAACTAATTAAAACTAGGGGAAATAGGAAAAAGCAAATAAAGGAGTAAAAGAACTTAGGGGGTCGTAGCAGTTATGCTAAAGCTATGATTGAATTCTCAGCGGATAAGGAGCTTAAACATGAAATATCTATTGCAATTCCTGACTTAGAGGGAGATGCATTTATTAAAAAGAAAGTGAATGTTGAGTATGAATGGTCTCCACCAAGATGTTCTACTTGCTGTGTATTTGGGCATGAGGTCCATCAATGTCCGAAGGCTATCAAAAAGACTACAAAAGAGGCTGCTAAGGTAGATAGTGATGGATTTCAATTGGTTAAAGGGAACAGGAAGGCTGCAAAGCAAGGATTTCAGCTAGGGAAGCAAAAACAGAAGGCTAACTTTGTTTATAGACCGGTCACAAAGCCTAAGGAAAAAACTACTGAAGCAAGTACTTCAAAGACCCCGGTAACTACAAAAAATTCTTATGAGTTGCTGAATGATTATGGTGAAGGTGTAAATGAGCCGATTTATACTAAAGTTAATAAAGAAGATAGAAATAAAACACCAAAAGTTCCTACTAGTATGGACGAGTCCGATGATGATGAGGTTGAAACTATATATGATGAATCTGAATTTTACCATGCAAGTAGTGGAGTACCAAAGAAATCTGCTGAGGGGGCAAGCACTCCTAGTGATATGGGTTCTAATGGCTAGTATATCATCATGGAATATAAGGGGGTTGAACCGTCCCCTAAAACAAAAGGAGGTTCGGTATGTAATTAATGAAAATCATTTGAATGTTTGTGCTATTTTGGAGTCCCATGTTGATATCAGTAAGGTTTTTGAAGTTTGTAAGAAGATTTGTAGGACTTGGGATTGGACGTCAAATGGAGGTCTATGTTCTAAGGGCACGAGAATTATTATTGGTTGGGATTCAGATTTGATTGATTTAATGGTTATATCACAAACTGATTAAGTCATGCATGCCCAAGTTACTTTTAAGGTAGATCGTAAATCTCTCTTCTGTTCTTTTGTTTATGCTGATAACTACTATAAAAGACGTAGAGAGTTATGGAGTGAATTGTGTAAATTTAAGGTGTTTGTAAATGATATGCCTTGGGTTCTTCTAGGAGATTTTAATTCGTCTTTAAACCTTGAAGATAACCTTTTGGGCTATTCAACCACAAGTATTGGTATGAGGGATTTTCAAGAATGTGTAGATACTATTGAAGTAATAGATATTAATAGTTCAGGATTACATTTCACCTGGAATCAAAAGCCTAAACATGGAATAGGTATTTTTAAAAAGATTGATCGTATCATGGGTAATATGAAATTTATTGATAAGTTCCCAGCTGCTGCTGCTCTTTTCCATCCGTATAGAGTGTCAGATGATTCGCCTTGCGTGTTGAAACTTCCTTCTATTACTAGAATGAGGCCGAAGCCCTTTAAGTTTGCGAACTTTCTTGTCCAGAAAACGGGCTTTTTACAAGCTGTGGAACGTGATTGGGCAGATGAGGTACCGGGTCATTATATGTATCGTGTGGTCAAGAAATTGAAGAAGTTAAAAACTCCTACGCGTAAGCTTCTATTGCAACAGGGTAACTTACATGCTCGCCTTGATAGTTTGCGTAAAGAATTGGATGAAATTTAGATTGCACTAGATGCTGATTCGTTGAATGCAAATTTACGGGATAAGGAAGTTAAAATTCTGAATGAATTCAAAGAAGTGCAGCTAGATGAGGAGCGTTTTCTTAAGCAAAAATCAAAAGTTGAGTGGCTGGATGTGGGAGATGCTAATTCAGCATTTTTTCATAGATCTTTAAAATGTAAAAATCACAGGTCACGCATTAAATTTGTTAAAGATACGCAGGGTATATTGCATGAAGGTGGAGCTGCTCAAAATGCGTTGCTTGATCATTATATGAATTTTCTGGGTAAAAGGGGCAATACCCCACTTCGTCCCACTTCTGAGTTGTTTCAGAATGTGTTGGATGATGCATCAGCTTTGGCTATGGTAAGGCAGGTAACAGATGATGAAATTAAGCAGGCAATGTTTGAAATTGGAGAGAATAAGGCTCCAGGGCCTGATGGTTACACTTCTGCGTTTTTTAAAAATGCATGGCAGATTGTTGGACGTGATGTATGCTTGGCAGTTCATGAATTCTTTCGCAATGGAAAGATGCTTCAACAAATTAATCATACCATTATTGCCTTGATTCCAAAGGTTACAACTCCTTCTATTAATGACTATAGGCCTATTTCTTGTTGTAATACACTTTATAAATGTATTAGCAAGATAATAACTAATAGAATTAAGGATGGGTTGCATAATCTTGTTAGATAGAGGCTGCTTTATTAATTTCATTCAATTCAACATAATCTGATTTTACAAAGAGAAACAAAGCCCCTATTTATAGCCACACAAACTACTTCTTAGGAATTAACGAAATAATAATAAAATAATAACAGACTGTCATGGATAACGGACAACCACTAATTTATTAGCCAATAGGAAATGAACAAGCAAGGCTTCTAAAAAGGTTCCTTCTGGACGTGGACCCACAAACTGTGAGAAATAACGTTGTCACACATTCCTTCATTCTTCCTATCAACAACTGTCATTCCTTCTTTATTGGTCCCCACAAACAATCGACTGAAACAAACTTTATTAAGGAAACTGGAGAATTAATATCTGGACTTCCACTGGAGACTTAAATCTAGAGCATCCATATGGAGACAAACTGACACTGGTCATTGAGGTGCTTCAGTGGAGAACTTCTCTGACGGATGTTTCTTTAGACTCTTTCCACTGAAGAAGTGTTACCACTGATGGCTGAACTTTCAGTGAACACTAGTCTGAAATGGGGTATCGCTAGCAGAATTAGCATGGCTTGTTCAGATGGCATCACTTGCTCAGAATTCTGCTTTGGTTCAGATGACCTCTTCAGTCCAGAAATGGAATTCAGCTCAGAATTTAACTTCATTTCAGAATCTTGCTTCAATAAGACAATCAGCAAAGTCTGGATCTGCAGCATACAACTCTTTAATGAATGAAAATCCAAGAACTCTTGCTTCCAGAATTGACAACATTGAATATCTTCTAGAAAGCGCATCAACAACAACATTAACTACTCCAGCCTTGTGCTTTGAAATGAAGGAATAAGACTGCAAAAATTCCACCCATTTTGCATGTCTAGCATTAAGCTTGTGTTGACAATTAATAAACTTCAGTGCTTCATGGTCAGAAAATAAGACAAACTGTTTTGGCTTCAGATAATGAGACCAGTGAGTGATAGCACGAATGATGGCAAAAAATTCTTTGTCGTAAGTGCTATACTTCAGTTTTGAGCTATTAAGTTTTTCACTGAAATATGCCACTGGACGCCCTGCTTGTAATACCCCCACTACTGGCGTTACATTCTAACTCAAATAACATATCAAAATCTGACAATGATAGTACTGGAGCTGAACAGAGCTTTTCCTTCAGTGACTCAAAAGCCAACTAGGCTGACTTGGGCCAGTCGAATACACCTTTCTTCAGACAATCAGTGATTGGTGCCACAACTGTAGAGAAATTCTTGATGAATCTTCTATAAAAAGATGCCAGTCCATGAAAACTTATTACTTCAGTGATTGTGGTAGGAACTGGCCATGATCTGATCTCTTCTACCTTGGAAGGATCCATGGAAATACCTTCCTTTGACACCATATAACCCAGAAATATCACACTCTCCACCATAAAATCGCATTTCTCTGGTTTAACATACAACTGGTGTTTTCTCAGTAAATGAAACACGTTACTTAAATGATTAACATGTTCAGCTTCAGTTTTCGAATATACAAGAATATCATCAAAGTAAACAACAACAAACAGACCAATAATTGGCCTAAGAACTTCATTCATCAGTCTTATGAATGTACTGGGAGCATTAGATAAACCAAAAGGCATTACTAACCATTCATAAAGGCCTCATTTGATTTTGAAAACAGTTTTCCATTCATCTCCATCTTTCATTCGAATCTGGTGTTAACCACTTCTGAGATCAACCTTTGAAAACACACTGGAGCCATGTAACTCATCAAGCATATCATCCAATATGGGAATGGGATATTTATACTTAATAGTTATATTATTTATGGTTCTACTGTCAACACACATCCTCATCGAACCATCTTTATTTGGAACCAGGAGAGCTGGGATTGAACAGGGACTCATACTTGCTCTCACATAACCTTTGGAAACCAACTCATCTACCCGCCTTTGTAATACTCTCACTTCAGTTGGTGAACATCTGTAAGCAGCTTTGTTAGGAAGAACTGAGCCTGGAACCAGGTCAATTTGGTGTTCAATACCTCTTACTGGTAGCAAACCTTCAGGTAGGTTTTCTGAAAAAACATCAGTAAATTCCTTCAGTAGAGACTCTAGGAGACTGGGGATACCAGTGAACTCCTTATATTCAGTTCGTTCAAGCGCAAGTAACATCATGACTAAAGTACCTCCAATAAGTTCTTCTTCACCTTTAGTTTGTGACATAAATAAAGACTTGCTGGTCTGGTCTTTCTTATTAATTTTTAATAACTCATTGGGTTTCAGAGAAGTCAAGGTGACCTTCTTCCCACTTACAAATAATGAATAAGAGTTTGCACGACCATTACGAAAGACATAATGTAGATGCAGATTCGTTGTGACAATCGCAACATAGATTTGATTATCATTTATGTTTTTGGAACTATGTTTGTAATTATTTAAATAAGAACTTGTGTTGATATTTAATGATTACGTCTGAACTTCAATATTATATTTGTTTGTGTTTTATATTGTGTTTGTGTTTTATATTGTTTTTGTGTGTTATATATTGTTTTCCAGGTACAAGAACATAGAATCAAGGTTTATAAGTGTTGTAGAACACTTAAACGGTGATTGAATGTTATGTACGAGCTAAACAAAGTAAAACAAAGGACCAAAGGCACGTCCCTCGTGCTGACGTCATCAGTACATGGGATTACCTTCGTGCTGACGTCAGCACGAGGTAGATTGGTTATTGTTGTTTACGGGCCTAATACGTAATTATGGTTGAAGCCCACACGAACCCAATACCTATTAGTATAAATACAAGACCTAATCTACGAAATTAGGTTAATCGTTTTAGATCTTAGTGAATCGTTTTGATTATACACAAATCAAGGTTAATTGTTCCTTCGTGTGATCTTCTACACGAACCACAAGCCTTGTACATCTCCTTAGGTTGGTTAATTGCTCATTAATCGACGGAAGGCAATAGCAATCTAGTTATCTCAAGAGGATTCCGCACTCTTGACATAACGAATCACGTCTTATTACGATCCACGCAACAATAGGGTACCTTACACATAATTATCAAATAACCAAGATCTACCCAGTAAAATGTGAGAAGCATCCATAGGGACAACATCACAAACATTTTTAGCTTCATAAACAGATCCAATGGAAAAAGGAATAGTAACTTGTCGATTAACCTTTACCTCAGATCCTTCACTGAGCCATTGCAACTTGTATGGACGAGGGTGTTTTGTGGTAGGCAACTCCTGTTTCTCTACCATATAAGTGGAAGCAGCATTAGCACAACTTCCACTATCAGTGATCAAATCACATACTTTGTCTTTAATAGTACATCTGGAATGGAAGATATTCTCTCTCTTGGCAACATTAATTACAAATTCATTAGCATGCATCACTCTTCTGACTACCAGCATCTCTCCAACATCTGCACCAACATATGTTTCTTTACTTTCATCATCATCGTACAATGGTTCACTTTCTTCGGTATCAACATCTGGTAAGCTTTCAATTTCTTTAGCCGTAAGTCCTCGCTGGTTTGGGCACTATGCTTGGAAGTGGCCAAAACCATGACACTTAAAACATTTTCTTCCAACTGGTTCTTTTAATCCTCTAGTTTCTTTTTCCTTGCCTCTGAAGGACTGTTGACCAGTTGCACTAGGCTTCAGAACTGGTTGACTGGAACTGGAAGAAAGCTTAGTGAAAGGTTTGTACTGGACCTTCATCTTCAGTTGCTTCTCAATCTAGAGGGCCAGTTTGCAAGCACCTTCACAAGTCCAGATGGGCTGGAACTCTATCTTCTCAGTAATGGATGCATTCAACCCACCAAACAACCTGGCGATAGTATGCTCTTCAGTTTCTTTCACACCAGTTCGAGTCTTCAGTTGCTCGAATTCTCTAATGTACTCAACAACTTCCTTAGTACCTTGCTTCAGATTGTTCATCAGTAGATACTGGTCTTGCTTGTACGACTGGGGAACAAATCTCTTCTACATGACTTCTTTCAATTTAGACCAGGTCTTGATCTTCCTTTTACCCTTGTATTAACTTTCAGATTTCATATTATCATACCAGGATGAAACATACTTTTTCAACCTAATAATGCCAACTTTAAAGCTCTTCTTATCATCATAACCTTTTATTTCCATTATTCTATCCATCACCTGAACCCTATTCAAAGAACTCTTCAAGGTTTGAAGAACCAACAAAATCTGGATGATCTATTTTAATATCTTTTGTCATCCACCTTATGTCTCCAATGCCTTCTTGTAGACTGATTATACTCATCAGAATCACTAGAAGATCTATGTGTACTATAGGATCTTGAGACTCATCATCTCTTTCACCTACAACATGCTTTGTATTTACCCTTAAACCACCGTCTTCTAATAAATTAAGAACTATACCAAGTGTTTCTTGTAGATCTTCAATTTGTCTACCTCTTCAGACATTATGAGCTTCTTCTAATGTCATATTTCTTCTAAAAGTCATTAGTACTTAATAAATGGACACCCAGATCTATCAATAAACAAACAAATTCCAATAGATTTAAGCTGTCACAACAAACCACAAAAACAACAAAACCCACGGATAAAAAGATTAAGAAACCTTTTTCAAACCTGGCTCTGATACCAAATTTGATGCGTAAAACACGCACAAATAAAACACAGCGGAATTTAAACACAACGGTAGTAAATATTTTTGGTATTTTCTGATTTTATATGAAAACAAGTCAACAAAACAAGAAAATAAAATAAAAGGATAGATAAAGTATCCACCACTAAGATTCATAAAGGCCAAGCCACCGGAATCAAGAATAAAGAAAACAACCCACCACCATGTTTGATAAAGGAATCGAAGATTTTGGATCTCACCACTATAATTGATAAAGGACGAACCATCACAGTTATAGATAAAGGGATCACTTCAAACCACCAAGATCAAAGATCTATAAAGGTAAATGAAGATTTTGTAAAAAATAGAGGCTACTCTATTAGTTTCATTCAATTCAACGTAGGAATTAACGAAATAATAATAAAAGGCTGTCATGGGTAAAAGACAATCACTAATTTCTTAGCCAATAGGAAATGAACAATTAAGGCTTCTAGAAAGGTTCCTTCTACACGTAGACCCACAAACCGTTAGAAATAATGTTGTCACACATTCCTTCCTTCTTCCTATCAACAGCTGTCATTCTTTCTTTATTGGACCCCACAAACAATCGACTGAAACAAACTTTATTAAGGAAATTGGAGAACTAGTATCTGGACTTCCACTGGAGGCTTAAATCTGGAGCATTCATCTGGAGACAAACTGACACTAGTCATTGAGGTGCTTTAGTGGAGAAGTTCTCTAACAGAAGTTTCTGGAGACTCTTTCCACTAAAGAATTGTTATCACTAATGGCTGAACAGGTTCAGTGAACACTAGTTTGAAGTGGGCTATCGCTGGCAGAATTAGCATTGCTTGTTCAGATGGCATCAGTTGCTCTCAGAATTCTGCTTCAGTTTAGATGACCTCTTCAGTCCAGAAATAGACTTCAGCTCAAAATTTAACTTTATTTCAGAATCTTCTTTTGTCTCATAAATTCCCATCAGTTCATGTGACTCGCTCAGTTCACTGGCGCCGATCAGTTCATTGAATCTAATCATTTTTGCATCAACTAGGCTATTTCAGAAGAAAAAGCGTGGAGTGCATCAAGTGTATGAAGCTATTATATCCACTGTCAGACTCAACCTGGTGACTTGTAGATTCAAGAAAACAAGAAGGCTAGAACAGTATTTGACTGCATGAGATTTATCGATTTTATTATCTAATGTAGTTTAATCATAATTTCTTTGTGTTTATTTGTAATTGGTGGATGGAGTGGTATATCACTCGTTCATGGATGTTGCACTTGTGTGCATGATTTGTAAAGTCAGTCTAGTACACAACTAGATTGCCTGCTTTGCTTTGATTAATAGAATTGTAACCAGGAATGACAGCCTTTTTACCAAAAAAAGAGAGAGTGTATTTCATGGTACTGAGTTTATTATTGCGCAAAAGCAACATGTTGCTGTTGGAGTGTGATCATGTTAAAAATAAATCGCGGAAATAATTTAAGCCTATGAGGTCACACGAAATGACACAGTAACTCTATACTAATAATTATTATATTAAAGTAATATACTGATTAACTAGATCACGAAATGATTAATAAACATTTATTAAGTGTTAAAATAAATAATGTTTATTAATTAAAAAGGAATTAATAGTTAATTAAGAGTTGGAGTTGGGCTAGGATTAAAAGAAGGGAGGGCCGAACCATTTAGGGGTTTTAAGCTTAACTAAACTTATCCATCAAGTTTAGTAACCCTAAACCTAAAAATACAAGGTTAAAGTTAGAGGTTTCTTGATATAAGTTCACAAGATAAAAAATCCTAACAAGAAAATCTATTCTCCTCTCTTTACCTCTTGGCTTCGGCCTAACTCTTACTCACAAAGGGAGTTTTGGAATTCGGATTTATATGTCATTCGACATATTCATATTCATATGAATCATATATATTTAATGCTCTTCATAGCATTAATTATAGTTGGGTTTATTTACGACAACTATATATTGATTCCGATTCATGGGGATTTCGAATATAAGGGAGTTACACAAGGGGTTTTGAAGTTTGTGATCGAGGTACTAGCATACAGTATAAAGGGTGTCTAGTGTGCGATTATAAATGGATTTTGCTTTAAACCCTAAATCATAATAATATTATAATTATTATATTACAAAGATCAAAACTTGAAGGGGGGTTAAGGGTTGGTTGAATTTTAATTAATTGTTAAATAATTAAAAGTTGTTTTCTTATTTTAATTAATTAAAATTTCGGTTCTTGATTACATAAAAATAAGGGTTTTTTGTTTAATTAAATTTAACCTAATTCAGTGGAGATTGAAACCCTCAAGCAAATTTTGAATTGTGAATTGACATGTTTGTGTGATGATATGCATGATAACGTATATCTTGATTATTTAAAGTCGTTAAATAATAGTAAAATAACAAGAAATTCATGCAAAATTAATTGTGATTTTACTGAATATGTAGATTTATATTTTGCAAAGCATAATGATCCAATAATTAGGGTTAATTATTTGATAATTGTGTGACTATTTAAATTTTTCGTGTATTTTTCTGGTTTATTATATTTATTGGAAGCTTTGCGCAAAGATACACGTTTCGATTCTCTCTTTGTTAATTAATAGTATTGCATATACGTTTCTATTCCGCTGCGTACTCATGAATTGTTATATGTTTATGTGCTCATATTCCTAGAGTGGTATCACGAGCCACATATGTGATCTATTAATTACAAAGATCAAAACTTGAAGGGGGGTTAAGGGTTGGTTGAATTTTAATTAAAAGTTGTTTTCTTATTTTAATTAATTAAAATTTCGGTTCTTGATTACATAAAAATAAGGGTTTTTTGTTTAATTAAATTTAACCTAATTCAATGGAGATTGAAACCTTCAAGCAAGTTTTGAATTGTGAATTGATATGTTTGTGTGATGAATTGCATGATAACGTGTATCTTGATTATTTAAAGTCGTTAAATAATAGTAAAATCACAAGAAATTCATGCAAAAATAATTGTGATTTTACTGAATATATAGAGATATATTTTGCAAAATATGATGATCCAAGAATTAGGGTTAATTATTAGATAATTGTGTGACTATTTGAATTTTTCGTGTGATTTTACTGGTTTATTATATTTATTGGAAGCTTTGCGCAAAGGTACACGTTTCAATTCTCTCTTTGTTAATTAATAGTATTGCATATACGTTTCTATTCCGCTGCGTAGTCGTGAATTGTTATATGTTTATGTGCTCATATTCTAACAGTGGTATCACGAGCCACATATGTGATCTATTAATTACAAAGATCAAAACTTGAAGGGGGGTTAAGGGTTGGTTGAATTTTAATTAATTGTTAAATAATTAAAAGTTGTTTTCTTATTTTAATTAATTAAAATTTCGGTTCTTGATTACATAAAAATAACGGTTTTTTGTTTAATTAAATTTAACCTAATTCAGTGGAGATTAAAACCCTCAAGCAAGTTTTGAATTGTGAATTGACATGTTTGTGTGATAAATTGCATGATAACATGTATCTTGATTATTTAAAGTCGTTAAATAATAGTAAAAGCACAAGAAATTAATGCAAAATTAATTGTGATTTTACTGAATATATAGAGATATATTTTGCAAAGCATGATGATCCAATAATTAGGGTTAATTATTAGATAATTGTGTGACTATTTGAATTTTTCGTGTGATTTTTCTGGTTTATTATATTTATTGGAAGCTTTGCGCAAAGGTACACGTTTCAATTCTCTCTTTGTTAATTAATAGTATTGCATATACGTATCTATTCCGCTGCGTAGTCGTGAATTGTTATATGTTTATGTGCTCATATTCTAACAGTGGTATCACGAGCCATATATGTGATCTATTAATTACAAAGATCAAAACTTGAAGGGGGGTTAAGGGTTGGTTGAATTTTAATTAATTGATAAATAATTAAAAGTTGTTTTCTTATTTTAATTAATTAAAATTTCGGTTCTTGATTACATAAAAATAACGGTTTTTTGTTTAATTAAATTTAACCTAATTCAGTGGAGATTAAAACCCTCAAGCAAGTTTTGAATTGTGAATTGACATGTTTGTGTGATAAATTGCATGATAACATGTATCTTGATTATTTAAAGTCGTTAAATAATAGTAAAAATCACAAGAAATTCATGCAAATTTAATTGTATTTTACTGAATATATAGAGATATATTTTGCAAAGCATGATGATCCAATAATTAGGGTTAATTATTTGATAATTGTGTGACTATTTGAATTTTTCGTGTGATTTTTCTGGTTTATTATATTTATTAGAAGTTTTGCGCAAAGATACACGTTTCGATTATCTCTTTGTTAATTAATAGTATTGCATATATGTTTCTATTCCGTTGCGTACTGATGAATTGTTATATGTTTATGTGCTCATATTCTTAGAGTGGTATCACGAGCCACATATGGATCTATTAATTACAAAGATCAAAACTTGAAGGGGGGTTAAGGGTTGGTTGAATTTTAATTAATTGTTAAATAATTAAAAGTTGTTTTCTTGTTTTAATTAATTAAAATTTCGGTTCTTGATTACATAAAAATAAGGGTTTTTTGTTTAATTAAATTTAACCTAATTCAATGGAGATTGAAACTTTCAAGCAAGTTTTGAATTGTGAATTGACATGTTTGTGTGTTGAATTGTATGATAACGTGCATCTTGATTATTTAAAGTCGTTAAATAATAGTAAAATCACAAGAAATTCATGCAAAATTAATTGTGATTTTACTGAATATATAGAGATATATTTTGCAAAGCATGATGATCCAACAATTACGGTTAATTATTAGATAATTGTGTTACTATGTGAATTTTTCGTGTGATTTTTCTGGTTTGCGACAGTTCACTAAAAAATTCATATCTTTTAATCGGTAATGAGTTAGAAACCCAAATTCGGACTGTAGATTGTAGACTCATAGGGCTACAACTTTGTAGTTTTGGTCGAAATCTGAATCGGACCAGAAACAGGCTTAAACTGGTCGTGAAGCTGCTGCAAATTTTCAGTCAGCATGTTTTTATGTGTTTATGTGCTAAGTGTTAGTTATTTTGTTTAAAGGCTTACGCAATCAAGGTAACTTGATGCATGTGGTCCTCTTCTTCGGAAGGGGGAGCCGGGTTTAAACATATGCATGAACCATAGTGACCATATTTAGGTGGCCTACCTTAATTTGTTACATGATTAAGTAGTTCGGAATTAGCAAATTTATTAATTTTTGTATTGTTTATAAGTTGTATAAAGGTGATGCAAAAATTATTTTGAAAATAAATTTGACTAAGAACTATCGAAATAGAGGTTTCATTAATAAATTTGGAGTCTTACATCCTTGAGATACACCGGCTCACCCATTTGAACAAACTCTAAGTGAAGTATAAGCCGGAGTTTTTAATTGCGTCCATCGCAAACCTTTACCCTTGCACTTATTTGTGCGTTCAAATGGAGCTACCGAGCTCTTTTGTGTTGTTAAGACTATACAAATAATTTTATTAAATATTATGTTTCGAAGATTATGCATGAGTCTTCAAACATAAACTTTTGATTCACATCAAATGCATTACCCATTTAAAGTTAAGTCAATGCCACCCACTTTGCTAAGAATACTTGCCAGTGCTTTTCGCTCTAAGTGAGACGTAGGTGAATTGTATCTCTTCAAGGTAGATTACCACTCGTTGTGAGATAGCGGTGGACTATCTACATGTTCTTAATTGGGCGACTTAAAATGAGTTAAGAGGTGAGACCTTAACCCGTGGCATACGATGGGACAAAACATGTTTAGAAAACACTTAATACCCCTTTACAGTGTTGTTGGAAGTCCCATAATTCTAGGAGTTGCATAAATGCAATTATCGATTCTCGATTACCTTTTGAATACCGTCATTTCTAGCAGATCAATTAATGAAATGATTGTATGTCAAGTTGGATCCTAGCCTTAGTGAAAGTAATTTGTTAGATGAATTTAACAAGGGTAAATTACATTTCTTAAGGATTTATTATCGAAAATACTGATAATTGAACTTTTGTCTGTTTTGAAGATGGCAACAAATCCTTCTCAAAACATACACCAATCGGCTTTCAGGTCGATACTAGAAAGGAAAAGACTTTCTGGAGCCAAACTTCAATGACTGGTTTCAAGTCATTGATGAGTAGACACCGTTGTTCCGGGAGCGAATGCTTCAACTTGAAAGTTGGCTGCATACAATGCTCGGTACGATAGACACAATGAGGTTGCTTGTTTGATGTTGGGAAGCATGAATGTCGACCTTCGAAAGCAATTTGAAAATTATTTTCCTCGTGATATGATTAACGAGCTCAAGTCTTTGTACGAATAGCAAGCCGGAGTGGAGTTATTCGACCTAGTTGATCAATTTCATGGCTTGCGACACGAGCATGGAACATCGGTTAGTCCTCAAATACTCTAGTTGAAAAGGTACTCATGGGCAATTGGAAAGGTTAAACTATGCTTATCATCTGTATGTTACTATTGGCATGAACCTAAAAAAGGGATTTTTTTAGTAGTTCGCGCGCAATTATAATATGCATAGCATGAGTAAAAGCACAGCTAAACTTCATGTCATGTTAATTGAGTATGAGAAAGATCTTCCAAGGAAATCTGCTACATCCCAAGTTCTTAGGATCAAAGGGGGAAAGGTCCAGAAAGCAAAACAAACGTAATCTAAGGGCAAAAATTTTGGTAAGAGAAAACAAGTTGTGTTTGTCTCAAAAACCATAAAAGACCCTTTTGACAAAAGGAGCATACGGCTAAAGTATCTAGCTGAGTTGAATGCGAAGAAGAAGCAAGCTAGTTCGGCCAGTGCTTCAAGTATCTTCAAAATTGAATTATATGTGTTGTTATGCAAATAATAATTCAATAGCAAAAGAGTCAAGTTTAACTTGGACTCTAACTATCCTTGACATTGTCATCTTGTTTAATTTTGTCAAGAAAAGCATTTAAAGACTTTAAAGGGACGGTGTCTTACAATCAAATGATGAATCATTTCATAAATGCATGGTTTTGACATTATCATTAGCAAGAAACGCATTGGAAATCTTCATTATGAAGAGATCTTACAATCAAATAATGAATCATTTGATAAAATGCGTGTTTTTGGGATTGTCGTTAGAAACACATTGGAAATCTTCATAATGAAGGGACCTTGAAATCAAATGATTAATCATTTGCTAAATGTGTTGTCGTTAGCAAGAAATGCATACTTCAAATTGAAGGGATCTTAAAACAAAATGATGAATCATTTGACAAGAGATCATTAAATCAAATGATGAATCATTTGACAAATGCATGTCTTGTGTTTTCGGCAAGATGACAAGAATACCTTTTCCGCATAAAACCAGAAAGGGCTAAGAAACTACTTGGACTAATACTTTGGATGTATGTAGCCCATTTAGGCTTGTGTCAAGGAAAGGTACTAGCTACTTACATTTTTTTTATGAATGATTTTAGTCATTATGGTTATGTTTAATTGCTTAAACATAAACATGAAGTCTTCGAAATATTCAACGAATTTTAAAGTGAAGTAGAGAATCAACTCAATAGAACCATCAAGATTCTTCGTTCGGATCAAGATGAAAAATACTTAAGCCAATAGTTTAAGAATCATCTAAAAGCTTGTGGATTTATCCTAGAGCTTACTCCTGTATAAGGGTATATGTGAAATGAGAAATCAAACCTTGTTGAACATGGTGGAAAAAATGATGAACCTTAAGACTTTCCCATTCATTTTAGGATTTTGCTCTAGAGATTGCTGCATGCATTCTCAATATGGTTCCAACCAAGAAGGTTGACAAAACACCGCATGAATGTGGTGTTAAGTGCATCTTTGTAGGATACCCAAAGGAAACAATGGGTTACTACTTCTACTTTCCTACCAGAAACACTGTCAAAGTATTTTTGATTTACTGAATTCCTTGAAAGGAGACTCATATCTCAAGAGGACAGTGAGAGGATTGTTGAACTTGATGAAACTCTAGAAGATGTGTCAACTTCTGTAAGTACTAGCAATCTTCAACTTGGGGGGGGGGAATGTTCAAAGAGATGAATCTCTAGGTGAACTACAAGTTGAAGATAAAGCGATTCCTATTCGTAGGTCCTCAAGGACAATACGTGCTCATGAAAGGTTAAATCTTATGATTAAATCTGAAGAACACGTATTAGGATATTTGAATGAACCTCCTAATTTCAAAGTTGCGTTATCAGAGTTGGAATCTAACAAATGGCTTGAAGCTGCAAATATGGAAATGAAATCTATGAAAGATAATCAAGTCTGGAGCTTGGTTGATCTTCCACCAAATGGTAGAACCGTTGGGTGTAAGTGGATCTTCAAGAAGAAGACCGACATGGATGGAAATATATACACCTATAAAGCTCGTCTTGTAGCGAGAAGTTATACTCAACTTTTTGGAGTTGATTATGAGGAAACCTTTTCTCCGTTGCGGACATTAGAGCTATTAGCACCATCTTAGCCATAGCGGCGTCTATGACTACGAGATATGGCAAATGGATGTCAAAATCACTTTCTTAAAAGGTTTTATAGACAAGGAAGTCTATATGGTACAACCAGAAGGTTTTGTAGATCCAAAAAAACTTTTCGACAAAGTATGCAAACTTCAAAGGACCATTTATGGATTGAAGCAAACATCAAGGAGTTGGAATAAAAGGTTTGATGAGGAAATCAAGAAGTTTGGTTTTGCTCAAAATCCTGATGTGCCATGTGTATATCGCAAAGCTAGTGGGAGTAATGTTACTTAGGTTGAAGTGACATTCATACTTGGAATCAAGATTTATAGAGATCGAAGTAAACGGTTGATTGGATTAAGTCAAAGTGCTTAAGATCTTGAGGAGATTCAAAATGGAAAATTCTAAGCGCGGAAATTTGCTTATGCAAGGATGACTTAATTTATCTAGCAAGAATGATGCTTCTACGCCTGAAGAGGTGGGGTATATGAGAAGAATTCTTTATGCTTCGGCGGTATGTTCTGTCATGTATACGGTAAGATGCACTAGACCTGAAGTTGTGTTCGCTCAAAATATTGTTAGCCGATATCAGCAAAATCCCGGAGTCGATCACTGAACTGTTGTGAAAAATATTCTTAAGTACATGTGGGCTACTAAAGAATTATTCTTGGTGTATGGTTGAAATCCTAATCAAAATTCAAATGGTAATAGAATTTGTGATGTTGGATTTCATGACTGATGAAGATGTTTCAAGAATATCAGTCAGGATACGTCTTCATTTAAAATGAAGACACGATGGAATGCTTTAAGCTAAAAGCAAACCACAGTTGCTATGTATGTGACAGAGTCTTAGTATATTGTCATCTCTGAGAAGACGACATGAAGGTTGTCTGGATTAGAAAGTTTATTTTTGGATTTTAACATGATAATCCTCAAATAACACACCTATGGAATTGTACTGTGATAATTCGGGAGCAATTATCATTGCCAATGAACCTGGGGTTCAAAAAGGTGCCAGACATTACCTAAGAAGATATCACTACGTTCGTGAGCAAAGCGAATTGCGTAAAATCAAATTACTCAAAGTTCACACAGATTATAACTTAGCGGATCCTTTTTACAAAGGTATTGTCAAAAGGAAAGGTCAATAAGTATGCCGTGAGCGTAGGTTAAACAATTATTATTTTAATAAATGAATTTTTATACGCGGTATAAGTAAATTCATTTTATAATAATTGTGTCCTATATTTGCATGTTTAGATCCATGAATATTAGTTGAATATTCTAAACGTCCATTGTCGATTAATTATATGGGATATAATTAAAGTAAGACAATTGTGAGAGATTAATGAAAATATTTAAGAGAATATTCTGAAGACGGTGGATCGTACCAAACTCACATGATATTCAAAAGGTGAGTATTCGACTTACCCCACATAACGAATTATCATTTTATGGATCGGCGTCATTAAATGAAATTCGTGAAATGGTTACTTTATTTATCCTTTGACTTGAGATACAAGTGAGTTATGCATGTGTGGATTGTATTTCTTGATATAGTTCCTAACTGTCCTGAATAAGGTAGTAATAAAGGGCTATTTTCAGTATTGTTAAGAAACGACATGGCCAGACACTTGTAGTCAATACATGATTTGTTCCTTCAATTTGCAACTGAAGTATGATACCATTTGGGCCCCTCATTAATTAATTAAGATATTTGTATGGCTATACCCAAATGAACTCAAGAGGTGGTTTTGATTAATTTGGTAATCTTGATTAATTGTAGAAATGAGAAATATCATCGTTAATTTATGAAATGACATTGTTCCATATTCATAATTAACAAGGGTATGTGAACAAAGATATATTAAAGACTAAATCATTTCAAATTGGCAATTTAAGAATCGATTCTTAAATATTTCCGGGAGCATTGACGTGTTGCTAGACGTTAACCAATGTTATTGCCTTTATGATAACATGCTCAAGTGGGAGCTGTTGGAGTGTGATTATGTTAAATATAAATCGTATGTCCGGAAATAATTTAAGCCTACGGGGTCACACGAAATGACACAGTAACTCTATACTATTAATTAGTATATTAAAGTAATATACTGATTAATTAGATCACGAAATGATTAATAAACATTTATTAAGTGTTAAAATAAATAGTTAATTAAGAGTTGGAGTTGGGCTAGGATTAAAAGAAGAGAGGGCCGAACCATTTAGGGGTTTTAGGCCTAACTAAACTTGTCCATCAAGTTTAGTAACCCTAAACCTAAACCTATGAATACAAGGTTAAAGTTAGGGGTTTTTTATATAAGTTCATAAGGTAAAAAAATCCAAACAAGAAAATCTATTCTTCTCTCTTTCCCTCTTGGCTTTGGCCGAACTCTTACTCACAATGGGAGTTTTGGGATTCGGTTTTATATGTCATTCGACATATTCATATTCATATGAATCATATATATTTAATCCTCTTCATAGGATTAATTATAGTTGGGTTTATTTACGACAAATATATATTGATTGCGGTTCATGGGGATTTCGAATATAAGGGAGTTACACAAGGCGTTGTGAAGTTCATGATCGGGATACTAGCATACGGTATAAGGGGTGTTTAGTGTGTGATCGTAGAGAGGTTTTCCTTTAAACCCTAAATCATAATAATATTATTATATTATTATATTTATTGGAAGCTTTGCGCAAATGTACACGTTTCGATTTTCTCTTTGTTAATTAATAGTATATGTTTCTATTCCGCTGCGTACTCGTAAATTGTTATATGTTTATGTGCTCATATTATAACAGTCGCTTGCCACGACATTGCTGCACAATGTTTAGTGCATGTTTGTATTATACCTAGTCAATACGTCTGTGTTTTTATTTGTGGGTATATAAATCTAACAAAGGCATAAAAACCTTATTGTCAACAAAAAAAAAAAAAAAAAATTTAAAGTTTTGCATGTAATGAAATGGTAAATGTCGCGAGGAAGACGCTAAGTATGCAGCTGGCGAGTTCAATGAATTTTATATTCACGAAGAAGGTAAAAGAAACGTACAATGATAATAAAGCGAACCACCACCAAATGTCCATATTGTTGTATAATATAATATAATTGTAAAGTAATAAATTGCTTCTGTCTATTTTTGGAGGTAGCAGTAAACAACTAAACATGACATCTCAAAACTATCCATCAACCATACATGCCACCAACTCTTTCCAATCTTAAAAGTTTTCGCTTTTCTAGAGAACTTCAGAAATTTCATTACTTGTTATGCTTATCAAAATCGGGAAAAATAAACTAAATATACGATAGCTGTTACATAAACATACATAATAAAGAGTAAGCGTAACGGAAGAAATCGAAACATATATGCAATCAAATTAATTAACAAAGACTAGAATTGAGTCGTGTACCTTATACAAGCTCCAATAAAAATAATAATAACAAGATTATTATTAATGATTAGCGTTTAAAGCAAAACCCCTCTACGATCGCACACTAGACACCCCGAAAAACGTATGCTAGTACTCGATCACAAACCAAACAAACCTTTTGCTTAAACCTTCAACTTCAAAGTCGAAACCCCTCAAGAAGAAGGAATTTCGGCCACTTCAAAGCAAGGAAGAAAAATGAGAGAATTTGCTTATGTGAAAAAGTATATGAAAAACCAAGAATTAAGCCTCTATTTATAGGACTTAATTAGGGTTAACATATCTTGGAAAATAAGCAACATAAAGGCTTAAAGAAGCCTTCACGTGACCGTCCCCCATAATGGACCTTAGGTCCAAGTCCATTTTCTAATTTTCACATTTTAATCCTCGTTTTTAATCAATTAAATATAATTAACCCTTTAATTGTGTTTAATTAATTATTTCGTGATCAAACTAATCAATATATTACTTTAATATATCAATTAATATTATCGAGTTACCGTGTCATTTCGTGTGACCCCGTAGGCTCAAATTATTCCCGGACATGCGATTTATAATAAAATGATCACACTCCAACAATAGCAACTATTGGCGTGTTGCAATGGTGAGGTAATGGAGTGATAGGTCATAAAGTGTGATAGATCATAGGAATTGATAGGTCATAAAGTATGATAGCCAAATGTCTTAACCGTACGGGATCCGCCCTTAGATTTAAAAATTCGTCGAAAGTATATCGAATGACATCTCTAATGAAAAAGAATGAAATTTTAATAACACCCATATAATTTTTATGATTTATCAATATACGGTTTTTGAGACAAAAGATTTTGAATAAATTGAAGGAATAAATGATTTATGGAAGAGTGAGAAAAAAATGATTGTTTGAGATTTGAAGAGAGGGAAAGAGTAATATAGTTATTTTATGTAAATATAGAATTGATAGGGGGACATTTTTGGGAGGTACATAAAATCAATATTAAAAATTTAAGTTCAATGTTAAAAATTTAGAGGCATTTTGATTTATAATATAGTATAGATATTTAAGCATCAATATCGACTATTTTGAGTAAAAGGATACCCCGATCAATATTATATCAACATCGAAAAAGTGTAATACGAGTAATATGGCAGAGTACCATATTAATTTATATACATGACATGGTATGTATATTTAAACTAGGCATCAATATCGACTACTATGTAATCAATATAACTTAAAAGGTAGGAATTTTTTTTGGATAAACTTACTGTAGTTCTGATTAGCTTTTGGTGGTTATAGAATTTGCCACACGATATAAACAGATTACTTTTCGTTCATGACGAGATATTGTATGCATATGCATGAGACCTAACTCACGTCATGTTATTCATATCGCTGAGTGATCAGCTAGTTAATTAGACGCGTGTATCATGTAACGTAATACGGAGTGTGCTATATAAAAAAAAGTCAAATATGGTTAAGCGTGATATTTTTGTAATGGTGCAATCGTGTGTTTACTTGACACACTCAACCGGATCCTACAACGTACGCTAAGTATAGAGTATTGTTGATGATTTGCAATACCAACAGATGGGAACGAAATGCCTTTAAAAATTTTAACAATATATATACCTCATTAGCTAGGATTAGGACAAGTTGAAATCCTTAATCGAGTTATTGGCACACCACAAACGTTTAGTAGAAGCCATTATTCTCACAACTTGGTGGGCTATTTTAGGATTTAGGAACGAAGAGGTCTGACACGGGAAAAAAGTAGAAAAAAGTAAGTAAGTAACTGCTCAGTGCCGTCTTCTGCGGGTCTTGAGCCCCAATACCTCGACGGTGTATGAGGGAGGTTAAGATGTAGGCAGACCTTACCTCTACCTAAGTAGAGAGGCTACTTCCAGTTTTTACTTAAATGGTAGAAAAAGTCCACCACCTTTGCATGAGATTGTTGTAATTGATTATATTAAAAAGTAGAAGATTGTTCTAATTGATTATATTATTTCTTACTCTTCTTTCTGAATTTGTTAGTTAGGAACAAACAACTTAAAATTACCTTGGGAGGAATGGATTGATAATCTTCTATAAAGATTGTAATTATTTTTTCCGGTTGATACTTTTTTACGGTGCTAATAAAATCTTCTATTAAGATTGTAACTATTTTTTCCAGTTGATACTTTTTCACGTACGGTGCTAATAAGATCTCCGATTCGCTGTTAAAAGGAAAATAATATAAAATGACACAACGTTTTTTAGTGGAGAAAAAAACCACAACATTCATTCACACATGTCCTGTAAAACGAGGACGTCATATATGAACGCAAAACTAGCTGATTTTTTTTATCTATATCTATATATTTATTAAAACAGTAGATATTATTAATTTAGTGTGTTTTATTTTTATGAAACAGCGAAGAAGAGAAAGAAAAGAAATAGCAGCAATAGATAAGCACAAGATTGGCCACTTTTCAGCAAAGAAGAAGAAAATGGTGAATGAGAAGGCTGACGATATATTGGTATGTTCCAGTAATACCAACATTTTATGTCTATAACAGATTTGATAAAAAGCTGATTTCATTTTCATTTTCATATGTGACAATATAATATATCATTATTAAGAGATCAACCCCTTATGTGAAATAAAAAGTATATAATTCTCATGACTTTGTGCAAGTTTGCACTTTGCAGTTAGGTTTGTTTTAAAGTTTTTATTTGCTCGATCCTCTGATTGGTCTACAAAATTGGGTTTAGTTTGTGTTTTGTCTATTCAGGTTTATGTTTGGTCCTTTGTTTTGAAGTTATTTAGTAAAATCTTTGTTTATGTTTGTTCTATGTAGAATGAATTGTTACATGAGAAAGAATCTTCCGCTTGCTCACCCGCTGAAATTTGTATGAAAGTACTACATTATATCCCGGGACATACAAAGGGACGTTCTGTTTCAGTGAAAAAGGTTTTAGACACAAAAAACCTACAAATGGAATTGGAGTCAGAAAAGGAAAAATCAAAAGCCTTAGAGGAAGAACTTCATGCTGTGAAACAAAAGCAAACGAAGTATGAAGAGAACCAAGTTGTAATAATGGCAGAGTTATCACGTCTATCCAAACTGCAATCTCAAAATAGTGTAAGTTTACATTCTGGTCATTTCTTTCTTTCTTTCTTTCTTCTTTTACGATGATATTCTACTACTTTTATGCTTCTCATCATGATAATATTTGTTAGCCGAGGTAGTTTAAACATTAGACCGCCTGCGAAAATAGAACAATAGATGATATTAATACAACATAATGGTTAGTTAGTTAGTTAGGTACCTTAGATAGGACTCGAGCACCAGCGTACATGTTGTCCCAATTGAATATGTCTGTTGCATCGTGCACTTAATGAATCAATAAAATTTCGGTAGGATGGATCTATTTTGATTTTAGATCTATTTTGATTGCTTGAGAAAAGTTCAAAGTTAAATTTATATGATTTGTTATTTCTACTATTTTAATGAATGACAAAAGTTCATTTTGCTTTTGTAGTGATTGGTTGAGGGGTAAAATTCCATGTCAGAAGCCAGCCTGGATGAAGTTCTGACTATATTATAATTTAGTATTGATTTGTAGTGATTGAGGGGTAAATGCTTTAGTATTGATTCAGTATGATACGGAGATGGTATTTTGTCTTTGGTATTGTTATAATGTTGACATTGTTATTTCAGTTATTTGAATGATATATATATTATACAAATTTATTGTTCAAACTAAGTCGTCGTTTTGAATTTATATAAATTGCAAATTACATTTCTAGTGAGCATATCAGAAACTGCATTATTAGATTTAAGATAAGTAGCCACTTATGTTGTCACTAAATTAGTGATGAACTTTCTGGTGACTAATTGAGATAACGGAGCTCCGTTAGTTGAGCCTAATAGTGACAACTTTCATTCATTAGAGACCAGTTTTTAGTGGTGCAATTGGCTGTCACTAATTTAGTGACGACTTTGGTTTGGTTACTAATTAGTGCCCACTTTTATTATTTGGTTTCTAACTGAGACCTTTAGTGACGAAAAGTGATGACTTGAATTCTCGTCACTAAATAACTTTAATAACCACTTTTGATATAGTTAGTGACCAAATTGTTTTGGTCACTAATGACCTTTTTTCTTGTAGTGAGATCTCGATTCGCTGTTAAAAAGAAAATAATATAAAATGACAACGTTTTTTTAGTGGAAAAAAAAACAACATTCATTCACACATGTCCTGTAAAACGAGGACGTCATATATGAACGCAAAACTAGCTGGTTTCTTATCTATATATTTATTAAAATAGTAAAAATCCGAACGACTTTAAGCCATACTCAAAATTAAAACCATGTGAAAACATTGACACGTAAGATTTTATCCTATGTGGCTTCTTTATACTTTTTTTACAATATTTTATCTTATATTTGTATAAAATAAAAACAAATATAAATAAAATATGAATTATAGTAAAGGAAAAAGTGAATAAATTGTCGGCCATTATTATTTTTTAATATATCTTGAAATTGTGCACCAAATCTGTTAATTTGATAACACCCGTAATTACATAATGAAAATATGTACCAAATCTTATAATTTAATAAATAATATCCTTTTCTATATTTGAAACATAAACGTAATCAAGATTAAGAAAAGTCACACAAATGTTTTATTTTAGTTTATTTTATGCTTCATTAGACTCAATATATAATGAAAAGAGAACATCAAATATGAATCATAAACACAATTTCCGTCAGCTTTTTGTTTAGTACGAGTATTTTTTAATTTTCTACTTTGATGTCATCATTCTTTATACAATAAGATGCACATAATGTGATACAGAGAATTTTTACGTGTTTTCTTTACTTTCTTGAAATTATAGATTTGATTACATTATCTTGTGTTGAAATTCCCTAACAACGAATTTGAACTACATATTTTTTTTACAAGATGGTGATGACGATGATCAATCCAAGTCTCTTTTAGTTTACATTATCAATATTGAAAAATATGAAGATATTATCTTGAAAATATATACCAAATAGTCCACATGTATTCGTTCACTATATTTTTTTTTAGCGACAGTTATACCCGAAATCAGTTTTTAGACTTTTTTTAGCTCTTTTTTTTATTATTTTTTGAAAGAAAAAGTTTTTAGTTAATTAATCTGGATAAAGCCCTATCATCTTTCATATATTTTGTTTCATGATATAATGATAAAGTTTTTAATTTGGTGAAACACGTATGATGTGTCAAGTAAAATGTCTAGGTGAGTATGTTTTCTATTTGTAAACTAAATGTAAACTACATGGGACTTTATAGTTTAATGTTTTATTTTTGTGATATGAAATGAAATAGGTACATGGTCCTATGAGATTAACTAAGTAATACCGAATGGTGTTTCACCATATACAGGAAATTCAAATTTTGTATAGAATGTTGTTTCATAATTAAGTATTTTTCATGTGGTATATCTTTTATATCATTCTTTTTTTCCAAACATTTAGTAGGAATATGGTTTTAGAAAAACTTCATTGTATGATGTTAAAGTCTTGCACATACCGTAGACAACGAAATGTTGACCATGAACCATAACAAGTATTTAGAAAGAAAACCCAAAAATTTGTCATCCATAAGAATCGAACTTAAGATCTTGAGTAAAACACTTGGGCTGACATCTATGATATATATATATATATTAACTATCGTAATCAACATGGTCTATACTGTATTATGTAGTTTGTATTTGCTATTTTGTGTCGCAATGAACATTTGAGAAGAAATAAAATTCATATCTATGGAGAAAGATATAGTAATTTTTTTTTTTGTTCTTATTTAATATTAGTTGGTTTTTGAAAAGATTTACAAAAGATATAATTGTTTTGGTCAAAAATCACCTAAGATAATCTACGTCGAAGACTTAAATTAATTAAGTAACCAAACTTTCGTTCGTGAGGTTGTGTGCTTGTAAAATATGTTGAGTTACAAAGATGCGTTGCAAAGAAAGACTTTTGAAAATAGATTATGTCGACTAAACAATAAAGAGGGTCAATGTAATTGCAAACTAATATAAATAATGCAAGATATGTTAAGATAAACAAGATATTATGCAAGAATCAGATAAGTAAAACGTAAAATAAAGAGTAGAGAACAAGAACACCGATATTTGTTGAGGAGGAAAAGCCCTTAATCCTTAGAGGATCGCCGGCATAAAAACCCCGGGAGGAAACAATCGTTCCTGCCTTGTTCTTTTATTGATTATTGTTGAAATGGATACAATTGGTGGAAGTAGATTGATCGATCTTTCTAAGTGTGTAAGTAGCGAAATATGCAGAGTGTGTGAATACAAGTGAATGATAGCAGGTGAAAGTAAGTGCCTAGGATCGATCAAGCCTCTTCTATTTATAACGTTGGAAATAAACAAACTATCCGATATTGTAGGGATTTTCCAGGTCTTCAGTCGAACGTTGGTGAAGATCTTGATTGGTCAAGTGATCGTTGCTCTATTTCTCCTCATGCAGAATTCCACTTGAAGTCTGACTATGTTGGGGACTAAGTCTTCTTTGCGTGTTGAAGAGATTCTTTACGCGTATGCTTGATTTTGTACCGTTAGAGGTATTTCTCCATGTGAGATATTGAATAATATCAGCCCTGCATGTATATCTCAAGAGGAAATAATAATGACATGTGTAACAATACGTTAGTATATATTCCGAATGTTCCGCTGTGTCAAGATCCTGAGATGTCAAGATCTTGGGCTTTCAAGATATTGGTACTTGAAATTTTTCCAGGCATAACAATTGTCCCCAAAGTTATTTAATAAAATCATTTTTATTTAAATAACTTTGAAGCTTTTAGAGGAAACTTCGACCGGAGTCAAATGGTAAAAATTTCAAAAACTGTCACACGGATAAGACGCGTGTAAAAAGGGCAGCCAAGAGTCTCGATACGAAAACAATAACTAGACGGTTTAACTTTTACCCCCCTATATAAACCAACATTTTTATTCATTTGCAAATCATCAATTAGTTACTTTTCTTTTAAAAATATCAATTTCAACTATGTCTTTGAAATCGCTAGGGGAATTCCTTCAAAAGGTTTGTTCAAACATTCTTTAATTAAGTTTTCCTTTTCATTATTATTAATCCTCGTTATCCTTATATTGCAGTCTCTTGCCGACCTCGAAGATCAACAAATAGCAAAAGACAAAATCAATGATGAAATTATCAAGTCTCTGGAGGGTTTACTCAAGTCTCATAAAGAATGTGCAAGGACAGAACTAGAAATGAGTTCAGAGGCTAACAGAGGTTTGAAGGCTAAGATTGAAATCTTGAACCACACTCTCAGAGAGCTTTGCTGCGAACTTGGCGCCACACAAGAGGAGCTTAAAGTCGCAAGAGAAGAGGTAGCAAGAATGAGCTCTATCCTAGATGAGTTGAAGAGAACCACCCCTGACCTCTACTGGGAATTTCACGTTTAGGATATTTTTGTGGGTGATGAAGGATACGATGCAAAGGCCGGAGCCCACAGTTTTAGACTCTTTTATTTTTAGTAATATGAATCGATAGGGGTAGTGATTTGTAGAAAAGCAATGTATTAGGAGGGGCGAGATTGATCCAGAGTGGTCAATCATGGTTGTAAAAACTGCTTTTTAAAGTAGTTTTATGTATATATGCTAATGAAAAATATTAATCTTTTGATCCATTTCGATTTTCGTTCAAAAATCAAAACTGTTAACGAGGGTAAAATAGTCAAATGAGTAATTAATATTACTGCATTGTTTGTCGGGTAATCATGACTTTTGGCTTACTAGATAATAATTTCAGTAAGTAGTCAAATCAACAAAGTAATTAAAGATAAGATACATGCACCTTGTATGAGCGATGAGAATCCCACTTGATGGCTATGATCTTTAGCCTGCAGTTATATTTAATGACAGTCGATGTCCACTTGTGCCTGCATTAAAATAATACATTGGAGTGGAATCAAATAAGCTTTCGTTAGTAATTAAAATCAAGAAGGGGCATTCTCAATTTTAATTTATTTCGTATGAATATTGTTATTCAAGATATTAAGGGTGTCTTAATATCTTGAAATTACTTAAGTGGCGTAGTTAGCCCATTTCGGATGTTTGTTTGACAATGGTGGCGTGGTTAGCCAATATCGGGAGAATCAATGGTAACATTGATAACCAATAGAATTCATTTCGATGACCTTGGAATTTAACCATTCAACCATCTAATTAACTCGTGCGACACCGGGCGATTTAAGAAAGGTGTAAACCTTTAACCAAATGTTTGGCTTTAGAGCCGTCCAAATGTTGGTGTGAAAGCCAAAAGGTAAAGACCTTGTTAAGAGAAGGTGAAAACCTTTAACCATATGTAGGCGTTAGAGCCAAACCTTGTCATGAGTCTTTGTGCATGTGGTTGTTGATATAGATTCGTCTTGTTGAACCTATAAAACAAAAATTTCAATTGAAACTGCTAACGCAACTCCGACGCTCAAGTCAGTATCGTTATTTTGAAGAAAATAATATATGACATATAAATATAAAGTTCAAAGGTTAGAGATCTTACGTGACTTTGTCGAAAGACAAAGTAAATTACATGTGATAAGTCTTGAGATGGATAGCATTCCATGCTCTTCGAATTAGTGTACCTTCCAAAATTTGAAGCCAATAGGATCCTTTCCCAGCTTCTCCTTCTATCAAGTACGGACTTTCCCATTTTGGGTTTAACTTACCACCGGGTTTAGTTAGAACTTTTTTGAGGACTAAATCCCCGATTTGAAATCTTCTAACTCTTATATTTTTATTATAAGACTTAGCAATCCGCTGTTGGTAGGCTGCTATTCTCAACTTGGTTCTTTCTCGTAACTCAGTTATAGCTTCAAGATCTTCAAGCAATAACTCCTTATTTTTCTCATAAGTTAATAGGCTTACCCTCGCTGTAGGTAAGTCCATTTCGGTGGGCAACACTGCTTCAGTCCCAAATACAAGTGAGAATGGTGTTTGTCCAGTGGCGCCGTTTTTGTAATAACACGATTTCTGCTCTGGATTCGATCTCAACAGTGGCGGATCAAGTGTGTGTGTTCTTGGTGTGTTTAGCGTGTGTGATTTCTAGAGAGAGAGAGAGAGAGAGATTGGAACGAGTTGTAGTATTAAGTGTGTGTAAAAAGGAATAAAAGGCTTATGATTTCTAATGTGTTGAGGGTATTTATACTCTAATTCTACAATTATCCTTATTGTCATATCTAATCCCTCAACATTAGAAATCATTTCACCATGTCTTAACAAGAATTAAGTCCACTAACTTAAATTACAATTTATCACTAATTTTGGATTTCTAACATTCTCCCTCTTAGTGATATATTGTAATGAATGAAGTACGTGTTATTTTGTCTTGTAGGAATTAAGTTGATGAGCCCGATGGTGAAGACAATTGGTGTGATGAAACAAGTCTTCAAAGCTTTCTCATTGTCTCTGGAGAACTTGAATCAATCTTGGTCTTGGACTTCTTGTAGTTAAAACATGATGAAATTCTCAATGTTTTGTTTGAACAGAGAATAAAATGAATGAGTCTAGAATCTTTGAAAATTGTTGAACCGTGAATCAGAGTTGTCTTTTGAAGTGCGGAAGGTATAAATTTGGCTTTGGTTCTTCAATCTTCGATTCTTGAATGAAAATTTGTTTCCTTGGAATGAAGTATCAAAAACTTAAATTCTCCCCCTTGATATATGCATTGAAGCTTCTTGATCAAGTATTATTATATGACTTTGAAGATTTTGAATGAAATGTGTTGATGAAGACTCTTTCGAAGTTTTACTTCTTTGTCTTGAATCTTCCAATCAATCTTTCAACTTTTGTAGCTTTGATCTTTGGCATTTTGACTTAAACACTTTGGAGAGTACACTTTTGAACAAAACTTGAATTAATCATGCTCCCCCTCAATTCATGAGTGTAAGCATTTTGGAGCATCTTTGAACATCATATCCTTATCTTTGTAATTATCCCTTTTTCAAGTCAAGAACTCAATTCTGAAGATGAACAACTCAAATCTGAAAATCTGAGCTCAATTGACTGAGTTTCTATTAATTGCAAATTTTCCCATCAATCCCATACACTAAATATTCTCTCTTATCTGTTATTCGTAACCTCCATACACTCACTACAACCTTCTTACTAACTCCATGTTTGTACAAATCAAGCTCAAAGGTTTTCTTTTTCAATTAATCATAATCTTTTTCTCCCCCTCATAATGACAAAGTTGGGAACCAATGTTATTATACAAATATTTATTGATCGAATATGAAAAGAAATATCACAAGTTAAAACTAGATTTGCATGTAGAAGTATCAAACAACAACACATCAACCCAATTCAATAGTCCTAACCCAAAGAATCCTAAGGGTGACTATAATGTAAGGTTGAAGTTGTTGAAACAAATGTTATAGTATGATATTGGAGGTTTTTGTGTTTGTGAGATGAGAAATGGAAAAAAAACCGGATAAGGATGATCCGTTAACATGTTCAAAAATCAAAAGGATTAATGAAATGACCGAAAGAAATGTATGACATTTTTCGGATTTCCTATGTATCATTGAATTATGCACAAAGCAATTTTCTAACATAGTTCGGTTTTGTAGCTTTTCAACTACGAGATTGCTTCAAAGAATAGAAATCATGGTCAGTGTCACCTAAGACGTTCGATAACCACAATCTATTATCCTTAAAGACTTGTTAGGAAACATCCGAGGTCACTGATAGACTTCTCGTTCACTCAATAATCACATAAATGTGATTATGAGACCTACGTTCAATATTGGAAAATATGTTAGCATTGGTAGGATTTCCATTTGATCATTGTGGAATATCAATTAAGATATCACTACAAATGTTCCGGCTATATCACATAGATATGCAATAATATCACAAAGATATGACTCAAATGTGTCTTAAGAAAATGAATAAGGATCAAATTAATGATCAAGCAAGATAGCTCTAGACACAACGTGATTAAATGAAGTCGGGGACCGGAGCAGAGTGTCGCCCTTATTCAATCACATCTTCCAAATGAAGAGTCAATAGAAATGTGAAAATCTCCGTGAGAAATGAAACAAACATTTGTTAAGAAACACTTAGTGGTTAGGTAAAGATGTGCATCGCTTCACTGGGTTCATGAAGTCTTTATCAAGATATCAACAAATGACATCCGATAGAAATGTGTTGTACCCGCGATTTGAGAGTTTAGGGAAGGTATCATTTCTTTTAACCCTTTTCTCACAACATATCACCATAACCTCTCACTTTTAAACTTTACTCCCTCATCCTAGTTGCACGAAACCATCATCACTCAAAATACCCACTATCTAAGAAGAATTGAATACTCCGGGGTTAGAACTCATCGGCGATGAAGTCCATGGAGTAATTTTGAGAAAACCTAGTTGCTCATGTGCAAACTAACACTGAACTTCCTTTGGAGAATCTTTGAAAATCATCAATGTGAAAAAAAATGATTTAAAAACACATTTGAAGTTACAAGGTTTGAAATCACAAACTCCCCCTTAATCTATGCAAAGGTAGATCAAAAATGTTTTTCATAGAAAGGTAGAGCAAAAATTGGTTTTTGTGAAGTCAACTAAGTAAAATTGAGAGTCTAAAAGTGAACAAGATTTTAAGAACACAAATTTTGCGTCAACAACAATGTTCATAGTAAGACTACTAGGAGCCGCGTTCAATCCTTTGCATCTTACATCAACAGTTGGATGCAAATAAAACATTTAAGCACAAATTTAACTCAATCAATTGTTCAAGATGAGACAACTCGGGAGTACACAAAGGCGTTCAATCCTTTGCTTCTCATATCAACAATTGAGAGTTTTTGAAACATGAATTCATTTGAAAAATTTGAAGTTGTTTGCAACAAAATCAAGACTCTTGAAGAGAATTGTTTGCAATTTCAATCAAATGAAAAATTTCATTACACATACATATTCATATAAGACCACTAAGTAAGTACACGGCGTTCAATTCCGCGTTATCTTATATCAATCTATATGTATAACAACACATTTTATACCAACTTTGAAATATAATATTTCAAATAAGAACGGATTATGCACAAGTATGCAGAAGCCATTTTGAAATAAATAGCTCAGAAAACGGGTTGCATACAGAATATATGCAAGCCATTTGATAAAGAAAAAAAAAAAATCTTTTTGTTATTTTTCAAAATTTTATATTTTGTATTTGATTTTTGTCTTTTCAATTTTGTATTTTGTTTTTCAAGAATGTATCAAGAACAAAATAAGTTAAGTTCAAGATTTAACATGCCAAGCTTAGATAAGAAAGTTAAACCTTTTCTCATCCAGTGGTTTAGTGAACAAATCTGCAAGCTGATAGTCAGTTCCCACAAAGTAGAGCTCGATGTCACCTTTCTCAATATGATCTTTGAGAAAATGATATCTTCATCAATATGCTTTGATCGAGAGTGGTTTACTGAGTTGACTGCAATAGCAATGGCACTTTGAGAGTCACAATAGATGGGAATATTCATATTTCAGACCATAATCAGTAAGTTGAGTCTTCATCCATAACACTTGAGCACAACAACTAGCCGCAGCCACATATTCAGCTTCAGCTGTTGATAGTGACACACAATTTTGTTTCTTGGAAGACCAACTCACAATTTTATCACCCAAAATTGTAAAGTACCAGAAGTGCTCTTGCGATCAAGCTTACAACCTGCATGATCTACATCTGAATAGGCAGTTAAATTGAATCCAGTATCCCTTGGATACCAGAGACCTAAATTGGGTGTACCCTTCAGATAACGAAATATTCGTTTCACAGCTTGAAAATGTAAATCAGTTGGAGCAGCTTGATACCTAGCACACATACATGTTGCAAACATTATATCTGGGCGAGATGCTGTAAGATACAACAATGAACCAATCATACTTCTATATCTCTTTTGGTCAAATGGTTTCCCATTTTTATCAGCATTAATACTTGTACGAGCAGCCATTGGAGTTGAAATTGAAGAACAAGTAGTCATATCAAACTTTTTCAACATGTCATGAATATACTTACCTTGTGATATGAAAATACCATTTGGTAGTTGTTTGATTTGAAGACCCAAAAGTAGTTCATTTCCCCAATCATGCTCATTTCAAAATGATTAACCATTAGAGATGAAAAGTTTCGACAAAATGTTTGACTGGTTGACCCAAAGATAATGTCATCAACATATATTTGGACGAAGAACATGCTTACCTTGTTTGCGAATGAATAGGGTAGGGTCAATTGTGCCTTTGGTAAAGCCACCTCTAATCAGAAAGTAGATAAGGAATCATACCATGCTCGGGGTGCTTGCTTAAGACCGTAGAGAGCCTTGTCTAACCTGTAGACATGGTTTGGTCTTTTGGGATCAACAAAACTTCTGGTTGTTCAACGTAAACTTCTTCTTTGAGATCACCATTCAAGAAAGCTGTCTTCACATCCATTTGAAACACAGTGAAGTTTCTGAATGCAGCATAAGCTAAGAAGATCCGAATGGCTTCCATTCTTGCAACTGGAGCAAAAGTTTCGTCGAAATCAACACCAGGTTGTTGGCAATAACCCTTTGCAACTAATCTTGCTTTGTTCCTTACTACCACTCCATTCTCATCCTTCTTGTTCTTGAAAATCCACTTTGTGCCAATAGGTTCATTTTTCCTTGGATTTGGAACTAATCTCCATACTTTCAGTCTTTCAAACTGAGCGAGTTCGTCTTGCATAGCTTTGACCCATTCTGGATCTCGAAGAGCTTCAAAAACAGTTTTGGTTCAATGTTGCTAAGAGAAAGTGCAACAGACACTCATTCACTGAAGTACGAGTAGTTACTCCGGCTTGTGGATCTCCAATAATGTTATCAACAGATGATCTTTTCGCATACGTGACCATTTGCGATCATGAGGAAGAGGATCTTGTTGATTGACATCAACATCATCATCATTAAAACCAGAGTTTTGCTGAGAGATGGAATCATAGCTTGGTAGAACAGCTTCCTCGTAAGATGGATGATCGAAGTCAAGGCACATATACATTTGGAGTGTTTATCGGATTGGTAGTCTGGGTAATTGGGTAGGTTGTTCTTGAACATTCACTGAGAAGAATTATCAGGAGGATTGAGAAGAAGAATCATTAGAAGAGGATGAAGAACTACTACTTGAAGAAGTAGCACTTGCTCAACAGAACTTGATGATGATTCATGAAGGTTGTCAGGACTGGATCATTGTTCGAATTGGTTCAATGATGACTTGAGGTTCCTCATCATGAATCGGTTTTGAATTGTAGAATTCTTCAAAAAGAATGTCTAACTCATCACTCGTTGGAGCTGGAAACTTCTTGAATTTGGATGCTAAAGTAGAAGTCCTTGATGAAGTACTTGAATCACTTGGACCATTATTTGTTGGTAGCAAACTTTCTTGCTCGAAATCATGCCCGACATCTCATCAAACCAAACATTCATTGTTTCTTGAATCGTATTTGTTCGGCGATTGTAGATTCGATAGCAATTGATGTCTTGGAATAACCAACAAGTAACCTTCATCACCTTTCTTCTCGAACTTTCCAAGATTCTCCCGATCATTCAGAGTATACACACACACCCAAAGATATGAAAATAGTTGATGTTGGGTTTCGTTTGTTAACAACCTCATAAGGAGTCTTCTCAAACGCTGATTAACAATGGACCGATTCTGAGTGTGACAAGCAGTGTCAACAGCTTCAGCCCACATATTGGAAGGTAACTAGAATAAGCTAGCATGGTTCTTGCAGCTTCCACAAGCGTTCGATTTCTCCTTTCAACGACACCATTTTGTTGTGGGTACGAACCGCAGAGAATTGGTGAGTAATGCCTTTAGATTTACAAAATTCATCAAACAGGCATTTTGAACTCAGTTCCGTTATCCGAACGATGTAAGGACTGGAAGTTGAAGATTTACTTGAGTAGAAGTGATGAAATCGATCAAAGTTGAGTTGTTTCATCTTTGGAGGCAAGAAACTTGACCCAAGTATATCTTGAATAATCATCAACATAACCAAATATCTCTTCCCATTTCGGCTTTGAACTTTCATTGGTCCACAAAGATCCATGTGAAGCAAATGAAGAGGTGCTAAAGAATTTGGAGATTTCTTCGGTTTATGAGAAGCTCGTTTTATCTTCCCAACGGCACAAGAAGGACAGACATGCTCACTTTCATACTTATAGTCTGGCAAGCCTTCAACAAGATGCTTATTGACTAAAGTATTGATGGTAAAAATTTAGGTGAGAAAGTCTTCTATGCCACAACCAAGAATTCTTTGAAGTAGCCTTTGAAATGAGACAAATATTATCGGTTGGTTGGTTATCATAAGATTGATTAAAGAGTTATCATCGCGGTCGCCACACAAAATGTCAACTCCATCTAGAGTTTGAACCTTGCAGAGAGATTGTCGAAAAAGAACTTGAAGATTGTTGTCACAGAATTGTCCAACACTGAACAAGTTATGACTTAATCCTTCAACATAGTGAACTTTCTTATGACAATTCCATTGCGTTCAATGTCGCCATAGCCTAAGATAGGAGCGAAATTGTTGTTACCAAACCGAACAGTTCCCATGAATCGTTCGATAAAGTTCTTGAGCAATGCTTTATTGCCAGTCATGTGTTTTGAACATCCGGAATCGAGTATCCAAACACAGATGGTTATTTCCTGCAATCAAAGAAATTAACCGACTTTAGGTACCCACTTGAAGACGGGTCCTTTGTGGTTAGTTAAACAGGCAGGGTATAAACTTAGGATATGCATACAAACATGCTTTCGAATCAACATACTTATTAACAAGCACATATCAACAAGCACATTTGGATCAAACAAACGAATATTACCACACGAATCAAAAGTACATGTCTACCACCATTCAAACCATACAATAAGAGCGAGAATTAAGTTGTTTACAACATCACAAGGCATTGCCTTGGCATCATTAACATTTGTTTTCAAAGATGACTTAAAAGATAATTGTTTGAAACATCAGAAACAAGCTTCTTCTTACTACCCGCTTTTCTCCTTTGCCTTTTCTTCTTTTTCTCAACTTTAGTGATCTTAGGTACTAATGACTTAGCTACCCATTTAGACTCACTAATCAAGCTCTTTCCACCTGTGGGATTGACACTAAGAAGATTAGAACGAGAATTTTGAAGAACTTTTATCTTTTTAGTCTCTTTTGAGGGTGCGGAAACTTCTTGTTTCTTAGGTTTATCATGAGAAAACCAGCCATATCTATCCCTATATCTAGTTGCACCCATTTGAAGCATCCCTAGTTAGCAAACTGAGCTAGACCTAGACACTTTAGAATTGAACTAGAATGAGAGCTAGACGAAGAAACATTTGAATTGATTTCCAGAAGTTTCACTTGTGTATTTGATTTTGGAATGGTCTCAACTTGTTTGGTTTTAACATGCTTTTCGGGTAGGACACTTTGTTTTTAACTTATTGATTCTTGGTTTGGACAGTCTTTGGTTTAGTCTTGACGAGTTTGAAGTTGGAGCTTTGGAAAACAATTTTGGAGATTCCTCTTTTGATTCAACTTTGATTTGGTAGATTCAATCTTTTTCTCAGTTTCAGAATCAAACATATTCTCCCTCCATGAATTTATCAAATCATTTTTGTGAATGGTGAAACCGGAGAGATTTTTGAAAAATCAGGATCTTGGTATCCAACTTCACACTATGGTTAGTCTCAGGAATGAAATCAACTTGAACTGACACTTCTTTGGTTTCACAGAAATTAAGTAGAAATATCAACACCTATACTAGCACTAAGCTTAGGGTGAACACTAACTCTTCAGAGACTCACAAGTGAAAAACCTAAAGTAGTACCATATCAAAACTAAACTATGCGCAAGTTCTCATCATAAATCAATCAATTGCACATAATCATCATTATAACAGTAGCAGCATTTGACATGAACACTCAAGAGAATCAGTCAAGATCTGGGTGGAGGAATCAGTAGATGAAACACAAGTAGTCTGAGTGGAATGGTCTACTAAAGCACTTAGGTCAGTTTGAGTAGAAGCATCCATACAAACTTTCTTAGTATCCACAACCTAATTTATCCTCCGAATTCAAACTTTGAGACTTAAGTTTTTCAATTTCATTTTGTTGAGATTTCACCGTTTTGCAAACCTTCTATTTGTTTTTCCAAAATGGTAGATGGAACATACATTTTAGTAGGTTTAGGTGAATTACAACTGACTCTTGGTTTTGAAAATTTGATGCTATTTCTTCCAATTTGAAATTGAAGATTCTTTCGAGATATTTGAAGCATTAATAACATCATAGTTAACCAAAAAATCATTTTGTGGTAATTTCTCAACTTCATCAGTCTCAAAATCGTCATCCAGTGGACGAATAAATTGTTGTACCATACCAAGGCGAAGAAATCTTCATCATACAAGGGTTCGATTTGTTCTTTGGCTTTTTGTAATGGAGAGATATTCTCAAATCCCAACCCATGAAGAAGTTCCGATCTGTCAATCTTTGACTTGTTGAAATAGGCGTAAAATCCAAAAGAGGGTTTTGTTCGACTCTTAAATTCCTCTATTTGGTTTTGAAGAGTTTCAATTTCAACGCCTTTCAAAAACAAGTATGATTTAAATCAGAAATCTTTCGTTCAAGTTCAATATTGTTAGGTTTGGATTCTAAAAGTTTCTTGTTAAGAATATCAACATCCATTTGTCTTGCATTGGCCCGAAGCCACTCATTGGTCTTTTGAATTTCAAGATCTTGATTGGCTTTTTCAAGATCATGAATGGTCTTTTCAAGTTTATAACACTTATGCAATAACTTAGAATCAGGAATGCATTCAACTCACACTCTTTAACCAACATTTGATCTTTGTAGGTTGAAAATCTTGTTTAATAGTATCATAATCAAAAGTAATTTCGAATGTTCTTCAAGAGTTTTGAAAATTTACTTTTAGAAATGAAATACTATTTTTTTAACTTCTTATTTTTGTTGGCTAAAGACGTAATATGAGTTGTCAAGTTAGATAAAGCTAAATTAAACGACTCTCTATCTTTAACTAAAGAAAAAGTAGAGTGTAGATTTACCTCATCATCCGGGTACTCTTCATCAGTGCTTTCAGCTTCAAATGCTTTGTTCTTGGCCAACCTCGCCATGAACACACATTTGCAGAGAGATCTTCATCTTCATCATCTGATAGAAAAGCCACTTGTCATCTTCAGCCAGTAATGCATGACCAGCTTCCACTTGCTTTGCTAAAAGCATCTTCTGCTTGTAGTACTCATAGTTTCTCTTGTGGGGTTGCTTGCAATCAATTGCAAAATGACCAAGAATACCACAGTTGTAGCACTTTTTATCAGAAGCTTTCCCTTTCTCAACAACTTGTTTGTCATAACCTTCAACTTTCTTTTCCACATGCTTGGATCCACTTGATTCACCTTGACCATTATTCTTTGAATGATAGTGTTCCTTCTTGGGAATGCACTTGTGGAAGAAGTGCGGAGATTATTGTTTGTTGGCCTCGCTTTGTAGAACTTTTTCTTAAGTGCTTGGTATCTGCGGCAAGAGCTTGATATAATTCGTCAGAAACACCATCTCTTGGAGCCAACATATCATCTCCCTCCTCATCAGACGAAGAAACAACTACCATTTGCCTTTTAAGAGCTTCAAACCTTCTTTTCAACAATTAATGCCAAAGGATCAGAAGATACAACTTCTGGCATTTTGTTCGATGAAGCTTTGTTTAGGACTTGATGTTCATTGAGTTTGAAGGATTCATGAAGATTATGGATGGAGAACTTGGCCAGATTTTGATGTTGCTTAATCTGAGTTCCATAATCTTCCCACTCAGGACCAAGAGCTTTGATGAATTTGATGTTTAACTCAATCTCCGATTTCTTGACATTGTTCTTCCTAAGTTCATTTATGATATTGAGAATCTACAGTAGACAGCCTCTAGAGATTCATTTGGCAATTTGCTGAAGTTGTCAAACTCAGTCAACACATTTGTCAATCTAATTGTTGAAGTTAGGTCAGATCCTTCCATTTGTCTTGCCACCTCATCCCATATCTCCTTGGCTGTATCATAAGATCAACAGAACCATAGATTTCATCTGGCAGTGCTTTGTATAAGCATGATCTAGCTCTGTTATCTGCAGCGTTCGATCTTTTTTTTGACATTCCACATAATCCATGAATCTTTTCTTCCATAGTCCATAAGAACCACGGTAGAGAACTGGAGGTCTTGTGTCAGAACCTAATGCCAAGCTTCACGAGAAGCCATTTGAAAGAGATTTGATTTGGAACTTGACTTAGAATGAAAGTTGAAATTTTCAGAAGCTAAAACGATCTTGAGAAGATCGTTTTAGGATATGATCGTCTTGGAAGAGATCGTCCTATATGAATGAATTTAAGAATGACTTGGAAAAGATCGTTTTAGGATAAAAAGAGTAAGACGATTTAGAGAAGATCGCCTTGAATGAACTTTGATGAAATTTGGCTAAGTATGAAATGAAACTGAAATTGAGGAATGATTTGTGATTTGAAATGGAAATTGAAAAAGGAATTAAAGAAATTGAAGTATAAAGAACTTTGAAATGAAATGATCTAAAAGGAGATCGTCTTGGAATATTGATCAAGGGAATGAAACGGTCTTGATAAGATCGTTTTAGAAGACTTGGAAATTTTTCTAAGTGTTTTTGAGAATTTTTGACAGAGATTTGTTTGAATTGGAAGGAATTAGATTTGAGCAAAACCAATCAATAATGATCAGTTACCCAGGAAGTGTGTGATTCCCAATCACAACAACTTCAAATGATCACCTCACCAACACAACAAACAGCAAACACTGAGACGATCTTGGTCAAGATCGTTTTAGTGTCAGTAACTGAGACGATCTTGGCAAGATCGTCTTAGTTTCTGCCAATCTTTTTCAAAGTTTTACACTTTGAATTTGACCAACCAATCCAAAATGGATCAGTTAGCCACAAACAACACTTTTCCAACAACCACACTTGCTAGAACGATCTTGTGAGGATCGTCCTACACCACAACACAAAATGTATCAAATAGGAAAAACAACCACTGAGACGATCTTAAGAGATCGTCCTAGTGAAGATCGTTTTGAGGTCTTCTTCTTCAACAGAACACAAAGTAAAAACTCCATTGATGAATTTTCAAGCTTCAATAACTTTCGATTTACTGAGTGTTAGATGTGAAATCACTTGCAAAACGTTTGTAATTACGTCCGCAACAAATCCTAATACACAATTCAGCTTATAACACAACAGAATCAAAACCCAAATTTTTAGCGCCAAAACTAAAAATCAATCTAGAGATTTAGATCGAATTGGAACTTGAAACTTGACTGGATTATGTTTAAAACTATTAGGAATCTATTGTGAACAAAAATTGATGATTTGTGATTTTTCTAGTGAAAATGATGAAACAGTGACGGTATGAAAACGGTTTTTGAAATGAAATTGAATGAAATTTGATCAAAATCAGTTATGGATCGATATCAAAGTGATGTTTTCTCTGATACCACATGTAATAACACGATTTCTACTATTGATTCGATCTCAACAATGGCGGTTCAAGTGTGTTTTTCTTGGTGTGTTTAGTGTGTGTGATTTTCTAGAGAGAGAGAGAAAGAGACGATCTGAATATGTTGTATGTGAAAAATGGATTAAAGGCTTATGATTTCTAAGAAGTTGAGGGTATTTATAGTCTAAATCTACAATTAAGCTAATTGACACTCCTAGTCCCTCATCCTTAGAAATCATTTCACCATGTCTTAACAACAACAACGTCCACTAACTTAATTACAATTTATCACTATTTTTGGATTTCTAACAGTTTTCGAAGTGGTTCGATCAGCCCACAAGACAAATGGAAGTTCTTCTACCCATTTTCCTTTAGCTTGTCCCAGTCTTTTCTTGAGATTGTTCATAGATCTTGTTGCTTGACTCTGCTTGTCCGTTAGCCTGAGGGTGTACAGGAGTAGAGGTGATCATCTTGATACGCCAACTTTCACAGAAATTGGTCGTCCTTTTGCCAATAAATTATGATCCATTGTCATAATTATCTCAGCGGGAACTCTAAATCGTGTTAGTATTTTTCTTGATAAAGATAAACATGGGATTCTTGTCTTGGCATATGCTTCTCTGCTTCAATCCATTTTGAAAATAGTCAGTCATGGCCAAGAAGTACTTTTTCCCTGCTGAAGATTCCGTCATTGGTCCAACAATATCCATCCCCCACTTCATGAATGGCCAAGGTGAAAGGACTGGATATATAGGCTCTGCTAGTTGATGATAAATGTTGCTATGTCGCTGGCATGAATCACATTTCTTGAGTATTCTACAGCATCCTGTTTCATAGTTGGCCAATAATAACCGTTCTCAAGATCTTAGAGTGCAAAGATCTTCCTGCTGTATGATTTGAGTACCTTAGTAGTCTCGGGATGTTCCAAACATCTTAAATATGGTCCTGCAAGTGATCTTCTATACAAAGTACCATTTATCATAATAATGTGTAGTTTTCATACGAAAATTCTTTGGGTGTTTGTATGGGTGAATTTCAGGTTCATTATCTTGGACCTCAAGATCATGGACCTTCAGGATCTTGACACGCCTTGACGAATTACTAACGATAACTTCAAGTATTGTTTCTATGAAATATTATGTAGGTAAGTTGATATTTATCACAAGGGAAATATCTCTAACGGTACAAAAGAGATTCAACACATGTCTTATTTGATCAACACGCAAAGAAGACTCAGTCCAGCATCATAATTGGACTTCAAGAGGAATTCAACATGAGGAAATATCTTCAAACGGCTACAATATCAGTCAAGATATGCTCCAACGTTCACCAGATGAACCAGAAGATCCCTGTAATTTCGGAAAATTAGTTACTAGGCTGCTCTATATAAACGAGGACCTGATCGATCATAGGATATACAACGTTATACACACTCACATATTTACTTGCTTATTTTCTCTGCTCATACTTGTAAACAACCAACACCCTTTTCCTTACTTAGAAAGATCGATCAAGTCGCTCTATCATTGTAACCAATTTACACCATTAATAAAGAACAAGGCAGGAACGATTGCTTCCTCCCGGGTTTTTATGCCGTAATCCATAAAGGATTAAGGCTTTTCCTCGATACACATCTCGGTGTTCTTTGTTCCTTTCTCTTTATTTTCCACATTTATTTACGTTTATCTTTCTTTATCTTGCTTAATCTATCTTATATTTGATTATATAGTATTTGTGAAATCTTTTGACTACCTTCTTTTGTTTAGTCGACATAATCTTGATTTATCATACTTATTTAAACGCATCTTTGAATCTAAACCAATTTTACAAGCCCTTAACCTCACGAACGAAAGTTTGGTTACATAATGATCTAAGTCTTCAAGGTTGATTATCTTGGATAATTTTTGACCAAATCAATTTGGCGCCCACCGTGGGGCAAAAGGTGCTTTCGATCTGATAAAAATCTTTTTGATTTTCATAAATCTCGATTTTTCAAATCTAATACCGAAGATGTCGACTCAACCAACTAATTCTTCGCAAATTACTCATGTTCTTTCTTCTCCTTTGCCTCCTCCACCTCCAGACGTGCTTCTTATCGAAGAAATAGGAACAATGCTGCTCGAACTTCTGCCCAGGAAAAAGGAAGGAGCCAATGGATTCATTCCAGATCCCAGACTTATCTGGAGAAATTCCGGCAGAAACTCATCTTAGGAGAATGCAAGATCAAGCCAGACTCAAAGAAGGAGTTTTTACGATGATTATGGCAATCCGCATCCCTACAATACCGAATCTAGGAATGTTAACTCTGAAGAACTGCCTGACTTGTTTTACTATGTTTGCAGAATCTTGATAAGACAATTAAGACTAATCAAAATATATCAGGCACAATTCAAAATTCTTGAGTCAAGGATTTTTGAAAATAGACCACCTGACTCCTAGGAATTTGTTTTCAACGACTCCAACTGCTCCTAAGTCTGCTCCTATTAATACGTCGATGCCAACTGCGACTCCTAATTTTGGGAGTAATATTCTGCAAAACACTCATGTTGCTGGAACATCGGCCACCATGAGTACAGGTTTGAACAATTCTAATAATTTTGCTGGATCTTTTGCTTTTACTAATCCATCGCAGGGACAAGGAGCAAATGAATACATCGCTAAAGAATTTAAGATTAAGACGATTTCAAGTTCGGGATTTGGTGTTAAAGAAAGCTTTGATCAAGCCTCATGGGAAATTGAACCCGAAATGGGAAGGACCTTATTTGATCGAGGCATAAGCTGGTAAGGATCTTATTGGTTACATGTTAGGTCCAGTTTTGCTGAAAACTGGATCTCTCTAGTTACATCTGGAGAGCATGAAAAATTGTCCGAAATATTTGAAGTCCAGTTGCAATGTACAGTTTATGCAACTGATGTTTTCCTCCATTGAGATCTAAAGACATATACCTGAAGACATTCCATTGAAGTCGAAGACAACAAATGGAAGAAAGAGAATGGCAATGGCAGCGAAGCCCAGTTGAGATTCTGCCAGATCAATCAACTAGAGAATCCTCCAGTGTAAATGCCTTTACAAAGCTTTACACTGATTACGAGGAGGACCTTTTACACTACATCCTTTTAACCGGACAATATCTTGTCTGTGGATAAAAGTGCAAGATGTAGAGTGGTTGAATAAAGTAACCTTTTGTCTTACTTTATTTAGCACACACAAAGGATTATTTACTAATACTTTTGTGTGTTGTCAACCATATTTATACGTCGAAGTTGATCCCAATGCTCATACTTCGACTATAAATAGAGGTCCTTGCCCAAGCATTTCAACAACTTTGCAACACCATACATTCTGCAATATTGGTGAACTTGTGCAATATTCTCTCAATCGTAAAAAGGAACATTTCACAACTTTAAGTGTTTCGATTGTTAGGAGAATTTCCAAGTATAGATCAATTGTATTCATAGGTTAGGATTTTACATCTTTGTATATCTTGTTTCGCAACAACCTTGTATTTTATTAACAATCATAAAATAAAATACACTTGAAAATTACATTTGTCTCACCATACTTTCTTACCTGTCAGTTACATTATTGCATTGTATTTACTTATTCTACTTGTCACCTTAATAAGTAACATTCCAGTTAACCTGGTACACTACTCACTCTAAACTGGTCACATCCTGATTAAGTGATAGTGTTGCAAAGTACTCTCACCATTGTCATAGAGGTGTCTTCAGTACCCATCTAGTATTAGTTGGGACTTACAAGTGGTATTAGAGCAGGCAGGTTGAATTGTTTCAATTATAACCTAGGTCTGTTTGATGGCTGCTGAAGGTGAGAATTGTTCTGGTACCCAAAATGAAACTAATCCTAATCCTAACGTTAATGTTACAACTCCTTTGAACACCAATCCTCTTCCTCCTCCTCCTCCTACACCTGAGCCAGCCATGTCCATGTACACTATTCAATACTCCAGTTCCCAAATTCGATGGGAATGGTGAGACCTTGGTACATAAAAGCTAGAATGCTCTTGCATTTTGGTGGGATAGAGAGGTATATGTTGAAAATCCTCAAGGATGGACCATATATACCCATGTCCAGTGGTTTAGTTCTCTTCTAGACCCAACTGGGAGAAGAGGTACCAGGAAAAGTCTGAGGAACATTGGTCAGACGAGGATCGCAGGCTGGTTGATCTTGATACCAGACTGAAAAACATGATCCCTGCTGTCCCTGAAGAACTAATTCCACACTTGTGTTGTTTCCCAGTGCTAAATCCATGTGGGATGAATTAGTTCTCCAGTTTGAAGGAGGAAATGACACCATTGTCCACCAGAAAGGTTGCACTAAACAAGAAGTATGAATCCTTCTTTGCTCTTCCAATGAAAGTTTAACTGGTACTTACACCAGATTTACTGGCCTAATTAATCAACTTAGAGGCTTGGGAGTGGAGAAGGATAAGGATATCTTCTTGAGAAATTTTGTGATGTATTGCCATCCAAATGGGCACACATGGTTCTTGTCTTAAGACAAGGTTAGACCTTGCACATCCATACTCTTGCTTCCCTTTATGAGCCTTCAGATTCACTGAAGATAATGAAGCTACAAAGATATTGGCTGAGCAGATACTTTAACCATGCTTAGAGTTCAAGGTCGCCAGCCTTACTGGGCAACCTTGTGCTGCTTTAATGTCTCCTGAGAAAGTCCAGCTACATTCTATGAATGAGATGTTAAACAACTTACTGAACTCTGGCCTAACCACAAATCTAAGTAATGGTTGTGAGGAAACTGACAATGATGATCTGGTAGCCATGATTGCTAAACCTTCAACAGGTAAGCATAAATCTAATCGATTTAATGGGTCCAATAATGCTTCCAGTTCAAATTCTCTGGATAAGGCCAATCTTATCTGCTATAATGTGGTAAGAAAGGTCATTTCATGAAGGAATGCAGATCTAGTCAGATGAACACCAAGCTGGTCCCTTGTCCCAAATTTTGTCAAATCTGATAATTATAAGGCCAAATATAAGAAACTTAAGGCCCAAATTGCTCTCATGTCTTTTGAACAAAAAAAGAAAGAAAGAACAAGTGCATGATGGCTCAAACTGAAAGGAAATGGGAACTCTCTGATGACTCATCTGATGATGATGAAGAGATTAGAGATGTGTGTTTCATGGCATTAGAAATCAACAACCAGTGGTAAGATGATGGTGTTTCTAGAAGATGGGTGGACATCATTTCAAAGAAGGTAAGAGATTATGACGTTGAGTTGGATACAGAAATAAACTGGATATTGCTGAATCATTAATGATGACTTGTTATTTGTTGAAACATGAGAACTGACTGTGAAAGATACTTGAAACAGTTTTAATTGAGTTTAATAACATGAAAAGTCAATTAATGATTTGCAAAGTGTCCAGTTGGCTCTCAAAGAGTCTGATTTGAAAAATGAGGCATTGGAAAGAGATAACCAAAAATTGAAATTTGATCTTGAAAAGAACACATGGTCATCAAATCTTGGGTACAAGCATCTGGTAAAAATATGACGCTTTTTCAAAAACCATTGATGCTAAAAAAACTGCTTGGAAATCTGGTGATCTCTAGATGGCAGCTGTTTTACCCTCAATTCACCAAATGCCTGAATCAGTTAGAGTTGAGACTCCGTATGACTCCTCTAACATTGCCAATCTGAATCCATTGAGATCACCCCTGTTGAGGTCAAAACTGGAGCCAAAAAGGCTAAAGCTCCAGTTAAAAAGGAAGCTGGTGATAATCCTTTACCTCAGAAGTCCAAAGAGCCCAAGACTCCAAAGACTAAGAATTCCGCTGAACCCAAGTCCAAGGTTCAGCAGCCTGAAGAAAACAATTTTTTGTGAAACTGGAGAGTCAACTCCAAAATTTGTCAAGGCAAGTACAAAGTTGTACTGGCAGAATAAAAAAATCTGGAAGGAGCTTCGTCTTCTTCAGTTGAAAAACAAATTGTTAAAACTCCTCCTTTGAAGCAAAAGCAAAAACAAATCAATCTGCTCTAAAAGGAGCAAAATCTAGAATGAAAAAGGAGGATGTTGTTGTTCCCATCAACCAATTGTTTTTACTCCTGAAGCTGGAAATAATCCTCCAGTTCTAACCCAAGTAAATCTGCTGAGACTTCTCAAAGAAGTCTGGTGGACCCATCAAGAAAAGATGGGTTCACAAAATAACTAATTATCTACTTGGTGTGTAGGGCGATCGAAAGAAGAATATCTGATCTGGACAGCGCTGCTGGACGACATGACCGTATGTAACCCCTGCTGGAAGAGTTCACTGTCCAAGATGGACTGGCAGTGACATTTGGTAATGATGGAATGGGAAAACTGAAGGATATGGTGTCATTGACAATGGACAGGTCCAGTTCACAAAAGTTACACTTGTTAATGGTTTGAAATATAACCTGATAAGTGTCAGTCAACTTGTGATGATGGATATAAGTGTTGTTCGATATTGCTCAAGTACCATATTTAACAAGGATTGGAAAGTGGTGATGATTGAACCAAGGAAAGGAATGTGTACATAATGGACATGGAACCAGCTCCAAAAGAGCATTGTTCTATGCCAACTGATGAGGACACCAACTGGTTGTGGCATAAAAGGTATCCCATCTTAATTTCAAGAATATCATAAGTTATCTAGAAAACAACTGGTGGAAGGGATTCCTTTAATTTCCTTTAAAAGGAAAAGCCATGTCCAAGGTGTGAGATGGGCAAAAAGAAAGGGCTAGTCTCAAGACCAGGCAAAACTTCAGTATCACTGAACCTCTTCACATGTTGCATATGGATCTATTTGGTCCAGTGATGTTCAAACTAAAGCTGGTAAACGATACTTTAGTTGTTGATGAATACACCAGGTATTGTTGGGTGGTATTCATCAGATCAAAAGTGATGCACCTGGTGAAATCATCTCACTCGTCAAAAGAATTGAACTCAAATACCAAGATAGTGTGTCAGTTGTGAAATGATAATGGTACTGAATTCATCAATAAAGAATTAGAGTCATTTTGCACTGACACTGGCATTTCTCAAAACTTCTCTTCAGCTCGTTCTCCAGAGCAAAATGGTGTGGTTGAAAGGAAAAATCGCACATTGATTGAAGCTGCAAGAGTATGTTATCTGAATCAGGTCTTCCTACCAGTTTTTGGGCAGAGCAGTGTCTACAGGTTGTCATACCCAAAATCGGTCAGTTTATGTCAAGAGACATAGGAACACTGCCTACGAAGTCCTTAGAATCGTAAACCAAACATAGGATATTTTCATGTATTTGGTGTCCAGTTTATATTTTGAACGATTCCAGTCTTTTGAGAAATTTGATGCAAAGCTAATGAAGGTGTTTTCGTGGGTATTCAGACATAAGAAGGGCCTATAGTTTACAATTATAGACTCCAAAAGGTACATGAGACAATTCATGTCACTTCGATCAATCAATAAGACAATCAATAAAAGACCAACCTTGATTTATCTCCAGTTGACCCAGTTGATTTTGGTGTATCTGACCAAGTTCATCAATCAGTTTCTACACCAGAAGATGTTTCCAGTCATTAAGACTTGGAACAGTTGCACAGAAGAAAATCTCCAGTGACACTCCATTTTATCCTCCATCAGTTTCATTTACCTCCATTTTATCCCTCCATCAGTTTCAATTTACCACAGAAACTGGTGGTTGGATCAGATGTTTGTGCCACAACAACATGAGAACCAGTTCAAACTTCTTCAGTTCTTCAAAATATGCCTTTATTTGAAGATGATCATGTCAACATGCCAGCTGACACTGATGATGAAGTTGAAGTAGTTTGAACTGATCCTTCTCCAGTTGCCACAACTGTTGAAGATCGTCAGGTGTCTTGCACTGATGTTGTGCAATATCAACCTAGTCAATACACTAAATGGACAGTTGCTCATCCCATTGAGCAAATTATTGGAAATCCAGATAGTGGGTTCAGACTAGAAGAGCCACAAGTGAATAATGCTTGAACTTCACCTTTCTTGTCACTGATGAACTGAAGAAGATGACGAGGCTTCGGCAGATCCAAGCTGGGTTGAGGCTGTGCAAGAAGAACTTAACCAGTTCGAAGGAACAATGTTTGGAACTTGTTCCTTGTACTCCAGGGTTAAAGAAAGAACCCATTGGAACGAGGTGGGTCTACCAAAACAAGATGGATGAAGATGGCAATGTTGTCAGGAACAAAGCAAGATTGGTTGCCAAGGGTTATTGTCAAGCAGAAGGTGTTGATTTCGATGAAACTTTTGCTCCAGTTGCAAGACTTGAAGCCATTAGAATTTTCTTGGCTTATGCTGCTCATTTGCAATTCAAAGTCTTCAGATGGATGTCAAGAGTGCGTTCCTTAATAGAAAGTTGGAAGAAGAAGTGTATGTTAAGCAGACTCCAGGTTCTTGAACGAAAAGCATCCTCACTGGGTATATAGACTAAACAAAGCTTTGTATGGTCTTCGTCAAGCCCAAGAGCCTGGTATGACACTCTAACTAAACATCTTCTTAATAATGGTTTTCAAAGAGGTGCAATAGATAATACCTTGTTTATCTTGAAAGAAAAAGGTAATATCTTGTTGGTACAAATTTATGTTGATGACATTATATTTGGGTCAACTGATGATGGAATGTGTAAAAGGTTTTCAATAATCATGTCTCAAGAATATGAGATGAGTTTAATGGTGAATTAACATTTTTCTTAGGTTTACAAATTAAACAAACCATGGATGGTATTTTATTACCAAGCAAATATGTGAACGATTTGTTAAGAAATACAAATATGATTCTATCCCATAGAAAAACCACCTATTTCAGCTCCATTAAATTTGGATTCTGACCCAGATGGTAAACCAGTGGACCAAAAGGAATATCGTGGATGGTTGGTTCACTGATGTATTTAACTGCCAGTCGACCAGTTATATGTTTGCAACATGTCTATGTGCTTATTTCAGGCTAATCCAAAGAATCACATTTGCATGCTGTTAAGTGCATTTCAAGTACCTGAAAGGGTGCCCTAGCCTTGGTCTTTGGTATCCCAAAGCTCAGGTTAGATCTAATGGGTTATTCAGATTCAGATCATGCAGGTTGTAAGATTGATAGAAAGTCCACAACTGGTGTTTGTAAGATTCAGATTTTGCTCATACTTGTAAACAACCAACACACTTTTATTTACTTAGAAAGATCGATCAAGTCGCTCTATCATTGTAACCAATTTACACCATTAATAAAAGAACAAGGCAGGGACGATTGCTTCCTCCCAGGTTTTTATGCCGGCAATCCATAAAGGATTAAGGGCTTTTCCTCGATAACAAATCTCGGTGTTCTTTGTTCCTTTCTCTTTATTTCCGCATTTATTTACGTTTATCTTTCTTTATCTTGCTTAATCTATCTTATATTTGATTATATAGTTATTTGTGAAATCTTTGACTACCTTCTTTTGTTTAAGTCGACATAATCTTGATTTCATACTTATTTTAAACGCATCTTTGAATCTAAACCAATTTACAAGCCCTTAACCTCACGAAGAAAGTTTGGTTACATAATTGATCTAAGTCTTCAAGGTTGAGTATCTTGGATAATTTTTGATCAAACATTGTTCATCCTTAGAATTGTCCCAGTATTCAATAGTCTATTATGGGTGTAGTCCATGAGTTTTGA